>NC_053119.1:35439176-35449176 GCF_010015445.1 Perca fluviatilis
TGGTATGAACATAGGAACAGATGACAGCACATCCCCCTCCTCCTGTCTTCCATCCCTCCCTTCCTCCCTCCCTCCCTCCCTCCCTCCCTCCCTCCCTCGCCACCTGGAGCCAGCGAGCCGTGACACCAGGGGGAGGGAGGGAGTGATGATGAAGGGACAAGGGATTAGAGAGAGAGAGAGAGAGAGAGAGAGAGAGAGGGAGGTAGATGAAGGAGAGAAGAAGAAGGATGGGAGGATGAAAGATGAGAGGGGGCATATATATATAGTCATATGTAAATAAAAGCAGATATAAGAATCTGTGTCTGAATTATTTTTTCCCCCATAGTCTAATGACTAAAGTAGCAAATCGAGCAATTTAAAAAAGTAAAATGACAACAGTGCTTTACATTTGCGGCACAATCTCCGTGCCTTCAATAATTTCCAAAGAATAAAAGATTATCTTTCTGAATATTGTAATCATTTTTGAATACTTCACCTTAAATCATTCAGGGAATTTGACTATATGGGATATTATTTCAGCATCACTCTGCTTCACATTTACATACCCATTATCCTAACTAGAACCTCTCCAATATAACCTTAGTCTTCTCTTTAGTGACTAGTGTTTTAATGAAAAAAATTGCACTGTACGTCATCAAAAGTGAGAATGGAAATCAAGTTTAAATCCGTTTAGTGCGTGCATTTCTGACCTCCAAGCGGGAAGAAACATTACACACACACTATGTGGTTGCAGGTAATCTGTGTAGAAGGGTTCGATTTGATTTAGGGGTCGCTTTATCTGTGTTACATTCTCATAAAACAAATAATTTATTAGCAGTCCATTTACTCACCATGTATTGTTCATTCCTTAACATTTTCACTCCTTCTCTGTCATCCTTTCTTCTATATATTTCTCTAACCTCCTCTGACACCCCTAAAAGAAAGCAGTCCTTTCATAACCTGCCATTGTCTTTTTTTTTCTTCTTTTTTTATCGACTGTGCATGAATACACAGATGAAATTGTTAGTGTTTGTGTGTGTGTTTTGTAGGCTAGGAGCATGGTGGTCCCCTGGAGAGCTCATTTTGTCGTCTTCTCGCTTGATTTACCTTCTTCTTCTTCTGCTGTTTATTACCAGTCATTACAAGCTGTTTGGAAACCTAATAGGACACACTGACAAATAGACTGGGAGAGACCCAACCAGGATAGGCATCAGAACACAGAATGTGTGTGTGTGTGTGTGTGTGTGTGTGTGTGTGTGTGTGTGTGTGTGTGTGTCTGTGTGTCTGTCTGTCTGTCTGTCTGTCTGTCTGTCTGTCTGTCTGTCTGTCACAGAGAGAGCATTTGTGTCATGTTCATGTTTGCCTGTGAGAATATTTGTACATGCAACATCAGCTATCTTAACTCATGTATAGAAGTTGTCTGCTTTGTGTGAGTGATGTCTTTATTAGCCGTGTGTGTGTGTATTTGAGTGGGTGGCCAAAGATAGAAGGCTATATACCATACTGTACCTGAAACCCCCCTTTGCATTCCCCTCTTCTCTCTCTCTCTCTCTCTCTCTGTCTCTCTCTCTCTCTCTCTCTCTCAACCCGTCCAGGTGTGGCTGCACCAGCTGCTAAAGAGAACAGGACAATTACACACACACGCACACACTCGCACACACTCGCACACGAACATACACACAGGCTTCCTATCTATCTCTGCTGGCTAATTGTCACAAGACAAACAAGGCGCTTTGCCTTTATGCGCTTCATAAACAGGGGCCAAGCAACAATTAACTCCCTGCTTAATTCACTAACTATTCTGAATTCATTTTCTCCTGTGACAGGCACATCTGTCACAGCTGGTAGCGAGTGAGAGTCTGTGTGTGGGAGCGAGTTTGGGCCTGTATAGTAATGCAGTCAGGTTGTGGCTTCGAACAGGATACGTAACTATTGTATGCATGTATGATATGTATGAAGTGCGGCAGGTTAAAACCACGGTTGTGTGTGTGTGTGTGTGTGTGTGTGTGTGTGTGTGTGTGTGTGTGTGAGATTTGTGTGTGTGTGTGTGAGATTTGTGTGTGTGTCCATGCTTACGTGTTATGGTTATGTTTGCTTCTGTATTTGTGTGTATGAGCATGCTGTACCCTTTCAAAGCATCATGATGTAATGCAGCAGGGTAGGTTGACCGGAATCTTTATTTAAAAGAGAGCATGAAATGAAGATAGGAGAAGCAAGACAGGACAGCTTGGACATTGGTCATTGTTCAGAATATTGAAATAAGTCAGCCATATCCAAAACAAATCTTGTAGACTCAGGCCTCAACCTTGAATCTCTTATTCTTACACTTGCTTACATTGATCTATTCCACCAAGGCCAATGGTGCATTCAAGTGCTCCTCGGATCGTCACTTTTCCCAAGTTGGGAAATAGTTTTTCCGACTTCGGTGTGTTAAGGAGCTTTACGCAACAACATGAACGCTAAAAAGAACATGTGTTGTATCTTATTGCTCAGATTGTTTTAACAACACGGTAATAGATCTTTCCAGTATTTGCGTGACAATGAAGAACAAAGGAAACTGATCAGGTGAGCCATGAAACCCATTTTTCTGATTATTTTGAAAATGAAAAATAATGCTGTGTATTCACCCCGTGATTCGGATCCGCTCTGAAATGTAATCGGTAATGCAAGCTAGTAATTACCAGGTTGGATGGCGCTACAGTTAGGTGAGGAAATGTGTTTTTTTTGTTTTTGTTTTTTTTTATTTAGGGAAACCAACCCTTTAATGAACTTAAATATTTCAGTATTCATCCTCTGCTAACAGTTTTGGGACTAGTAGGAAATTGATCATCTTTTTTTTTTTTTTGCCCTCATTGAGTTCTGTCCATGTATGTGAATACATAAACAGAGCGGACCACACATAAAACAGTGTAAAGTCTATTAAAATGTATGCAGTATAAAATAATATAACCATCATAAAAAGTAAAACTGCTATATATGGAATAGGAGGAATAATCTGAAGCAGAAGAGAGTGGATTTGTGAGCGTGACATAATGGAATAGAGGGGAACATAATGGAGCGAAGAAGGGACAGACACACAAACGGCAGTAAAAAAAACGCGATACTGTACATCGCCTAGAATGACACTATAGTAAGTGAGAAATGGAGACTTCCAGAAAACGAGCTGTTGACAGAAATAGTGGCGATTACAGATCAATTGAGTAGATTCATACTGACGGAAAGCAGTAGGAGGGGAAACAGACCGATGCAGGGGAAGAATGTGCAGAGGACATGGAGGGAAGAGGCGAAGGGAGAAAGAGACAACTGAATGCAGATCAATAGAGTGAAGTGAGAGTGTGGGTGTGGATGGGTGGATCAGGTTGAATAAAGCCAGAGAGTGAGAGATGGAAAGAAGAGAGAGAGAGAGAGAGAGAGAGAGAGAGAGGGATGAGAGCGATTTCTAGCAGATTTTGGCTCACGCTCAGTCCTCTTGCCGAGCAGCTGGACTTCATTAGTGGCTGGTGTTAATTACTGGGACTGTACACACACGCGTGCAGATAAGCGCGCTCACACAGGCACGTGAAACACACACTGATAGATGCACACACGTACGCGCACACTCACACAGCCTGTGATTCAGGGTCACCTTGCTAGCCTTGTTTGAACCAGCAGAGAGAGGGGGAGATGGTGCCAGACAGACAGAAAAACAGTCCGCTGTGGGAGTTTTATATGTTGGTGTATGTTTATATGCAGCTGGTAGATGGACAGGTGACACTGGTTTACTCAGTCAATGGTTGAACACAACAAGATGGGTGTAGCTACTAGGGCTGCACGATATGGGGAAAATGTCAAATTGCGATTATTTTTGACTGATGTTGCGATTGCGATATGATTCACGATATTGGAGGGATTGATCAATGTTTTGGATCATCATTTTCGTCGGAAACACAAATACAAATGTACTACAGTCATGTAGTGGGATTTTTGCAAGGATCTGTACCAAACAAAGATGTTTTCTTTAGTCTGTAGGATAGGATTTGTAGGCCCAGGACGTCTCTGCAGCACCACAATACTTCATTCAGAATTGTTAGACACATATTTTGCCTTTAACAATGCGATTGGATATTGCACTAGTCCATATTGCGATTTCTAAAATGTGAGGATTGTTTCTGCATTGAGTACTTTTACTTTTCACATTTACCTGATGCTACTTACATACTTTTACTGAAATAAAAATTTCAATGCAGGACTTTTACTTGTGACAGAGTATTTGTACAGTGTGGTATTAGTACTTTTACTCTAGTAAAACATCTGAATACTTTTTCCACCACTGAAGGACTGTCTGGAACCCCTTCCCAGCTGCGCTGTTGATGATGCAGCAGTAAAAGTAAAGTACTGAATGACTCACTGCTACATTTATTCACGATTTGAATTCTTCTTTTTTTTTTAAAACCTACATTGTGTAATTGTTTGAGTAGATTCTTAGCAAAAACCCCTTTGTTCTTTCACAAATATGTGCTCATTCATGTGTAATTACTTCCACCAACTGATGAAAGTATTCTCGTAAGCGTAGAATCTGCCATTCAGAATCATTCAGAATACATACGAGCGAGTCGCTCGAATGACGGCCGCCATGTAGCGCCTCCATCTTTAAAATACCTTAGCCATAGAGGGACATTCCTCCGCCTTTCGCGCTTTTACACTCAGTGGCACCGTGACGGAAAAAGAGAATTAAAACGACAACGCGACAGGCAAAGCAACAAGACCAAAGTTAATATTGGAGTGGCTAGAACAGCTGCGTGTAAACGATGGAGATACTAAGAGCTAATTTTGGGTTCGGCCACCGTAGGAGGAAGGGCTAGAAAGTAATATTCAGTTGGTTGTCATTTACAATTTCACCGCTAGATGGGAGAAATTCTTACACAACGTAGCTTTAAGATAATTTTTGGGGGCATTTTTGGCCTTTATTTTTAACAGGACAGCTGAAGACATGAAAGGGGGGAGAGAGAGGGGGAACGACATGCAGCAAAGGGCCGCAGGTCGGAGTCGAACCCGGGCCCGCTGCGTCGAGGAGTTAACCTCGGTATATGGGCGCCCGCTCTACCAACTGAGCTATCCGGGCGCCCTTCACGCTTTGAATTCTGAAGTAAACTCTGAAAGCTAGACTCATTCAAATAAGTCTACAAAATGGCTTAAAAAATATATATAAATGTAATGTTGTTGGTGTCACAGTATGACAGCTGACTTCCTGCTGTTCATGCCGACCAAACCCATTCCATCAGAGCGGAGCGTCTGAAACGTGGCTGAGACGAGAATCAGGCCGGAGCAGCGGTGGAGGTGACTCCAACAACAACAGCACTGTGAAAGATTGAGTCGGTGCAATGCGAAATGTACAGCCCACATGGATGTGATCATCATTTCCTGGATTCCTGCTTCACTGTCATCTGGCTTTGAATACACAGATCATGTGCTTGGCACACATACTGTATGTTTGGGCCTGTTGCCAGTGGCGGTTCATTTACTGATCAAGTGGTTTTTGCTTCACAAGCTGCTGGGGTGACAGACGGGGATGAAACGAGACTTACAGTAGAATAGAAAACAAAATACTAATAATTTGGCCCAAAGACGAACAAACCAAGCCCATGTATGTTTTAGCTTGGTAGTCTTGGTAGATCCAGACTTACACGTCCTGATTCATCATCATGCTGAGTAGCAGTGAGCTCCACTTCTGGCTGTTTGATTCAGCAACGGACTAAAATCCTGTTTCAGTCCGACCGCAGAATCCATTACCTGGAGAGAAAGGGAAGATGGTTTAAAGACGAGCAGCCGCACAGCATGAGGCGGGATGGAAAGCCATGCTGGGAGAGGTTGAAAGGTTTTCGTTGGCTCTTAATTACACGACAAAAGACAGGAGAAGGCAGGAGTGAGAGCGAGGAAGAGAGGAAAGGTGGAAACAACGGTATACACAGTCGCTCTTATCTTTCGTCTCTAAACAGATGTCGACCAGGCTGTTCTGTTTATTGCAGTACAAAGGCCTTCTGACAAAAACACACACACACAGCCATGCACACACATCATCCTGGACAAATCAATGCATTCTGGTTTCAGTAATTTCCCAAGGTGCATTGCCCCCTCCCCGACCCCTCACAAGGTGACAAAGCAAGCCACGGTGGAGAGAATGTCTTACTTTCTGCCCTCCTTTCTTAAATCTATCCGCCCTTGTTTACTTTTTTCGTTCCTTCATTGCTTTCAGCTTACGTGCTTTTATATATTCTGTATAGGGATTTACTGTACACAATATGCAATGTTCTGCCATACTGATAGATTGACATGTATCGTAGAAAGCTCTGTGAGGTATTTGCTTTTATCTCATTAAGTGTAAGAGGGATCCATCAGTCAACATTTTAATCAACATAATAGAATAATTAGCAGATTTCAGCGGAAACTTTGCTCTTCATCCAGAGCAGGAAGCCCGGATTGACTTGGTTGTTTGTTCAACCGTGAAAAAAAAGTAATTAAAGGTCACAACACCGAATCTATTTGAATTGCAAAAAAAAAAAAAAAGAGAGGTGGGCAGCGAAAGGATCTGGATTCAGGCATTTTTGTTTCACTTATTTATATCACCAAAATAATTGTGATTTAATTTTTGCCTAAACAGCATCAAAGGCGCTGTACACGATGCAATCGGTAACCTCCAAAGGCACATATTTTAAACGGCTGAAGTCGTTGCAGTAGAACCAGCAATATGGGCCCCGTTCACTGACAGCCTGTGCCCGCGCAATGTCCTACACGGCATAGAACAACTCACCTGCGGCGCTCCATCACGTGGTGGGGGTATGTTCTGTTTAAAGGCTTGGTGATCGGATGGCATACTGTAGGTTAGTAGATTGGACACAAAGAGTTGGGCGCTCTCGTCCTGTGACCCCTCTACTTCTCCACCGACGCACGTCCTCATCACATCTTCTCTGTCCCTCTTCATCCTTGTATCTCTCCTGGATGAGAGACACTCATTTGTGACGGAGCCAACCTGCTAATGGTGGATGGCAAGAAACAAAACTGGCCATGCCAAACACACACACACACACACACACACACACACACACACACACACACACACACACACACACACACACACACACACACACACACACACACACACACAGTATTTGTGCGTAATAGCATGGACATCCATCTGGAAATACTCATACTGAGAATCCTCTGCAGCCACACACACACACACACACACAGCAAACATTCCCAGGTACAGGCACACACGCCGACACACATCAGTGCATAGAAACACATTCACACTAATGTATTCACATAACACTCTGTATGCTCCCGGCTGCATTGCTCCTGGTGCTGGGCTCCCTCTCTGCTCTGCACCGCGCCTCCTCCTCCTCCTCTTCGTCCTCCTCCCCCACCACCTCCTTCTCCTTCTCCCAGTACATCTGGCACGCTCAGCTGCCGAGGAGCGCCATAATTATCCCGCCGGAGACGCACACACTCGTACCCGCACACACACACTCTGCGACGAAAGCTCAGACACACACTTGTCTTCGGCGATCCGCGCCGCTCCCTGCTGCTCTTCGTCACTACCGGGGCTTCATTAGAGTGTGTGGAGAGAGTGTGTGTGTTTGTGTGTGTATGTGTGTGGGTGTGTGTTGATGCATGGTGTCTTTGGATGCTATCCAGATGTTTTTTCTTTATAGTTGAGGAGTCGGGCGTGTCCTAGATGCAACTGCCCTGCTCCTGTATGCTCAGTGTTTTGAGTTTGAATCCTGACTGTCTCACATGTAATCTAGTTTCTCTATCCTCTTCTCCCACTGTTGACATCAGTGTCCAGTCTAATTTAGCCATCATTCTGAAGACAGCAAGTGGGCAGCAGAGAGTATCACTGTGCCTCAGTCTGGGATGGAACTGTGGCCTTGTTGTGTTGCAGAAAGGGAACATGGATGCTGAGCCTCGCACCTACCAGTTATGTCTGTCTAATCTTTATTGGCAAGACAATAAATCCCGCCTCTTTCTGTTAAAGGTGCTGTAGGTAGGATTGTGAAGATCCAGGACTTAGCCAAAGAATATGAACATAGACAACATCTCAGTCCCCCCCCCTTTCAGCTGAAGCCCAAACGGTCTCCTTAGCCACTTCCTCCACAAGGGAGAATGAATGTGTGTGCATGAGCAGTGATTGACACGCAGTTAGTCTCAAAACTGCTCACTCAGAGTAACATTATTTAAAGTGCCTTGCCTTGCAAGCTCAGCCTGTCAGTCAGTCATCAGGGCAGAGAAACCACTGTTGTGGTTACTCGCCGTTAATATCACATCGCAGCAACCGCTGTCTGCGTGAAGTTTTAAAAAACTGTAACTACACTTGAAACCAACCGTGACTCTCTGACTTCAACAAAACTGCAGACAGTTTACTCGGTCCACACCTCTCCGTGTGTGTGTGCGTGTGTGTGCGTGTGTGTGTGTGTGCGTGTGCGTGTGTGTGCGCGCGTGTGTGTGTGTGTCGGTCGGAGCTCCGCTCTGTGTCAATATGCAGAGAGGACAGATAAGCTTGCGCTTACGCACTCAGACGCTTTTGGAACCGAAATTTGGCACCGAAAGAATTTTTTTCGGTGCCATAAAAGTATCGATGTTCGGTACCCAGCCCTATGGAGTGGTGGATTTTTCGAAATCGCACTACAGGCTGTAGGTGGTACCAGAGGAGCTGGATTTTTTTTTTAATTACCTGCTTTATGTCGTTCTACTGGAAAATAGGGTGAGTTTCAGCAAATATGACATGAAGTTAGTTTTATAAGGCTTACCTACTGCATCTTCAAGTCTGTATTTATCTTTGAATATAACTAGAATTCATTAATAAAAAGTATTTTCTACTAGTATGTAGGACTTTGCAATTAATGATCACAAATTATTTTGCCCATTACTTTTTTTGCAAGTAAACTCTTATTTTTTCTCGTAGTCTGAATGAGGAAAAAAATAAGTTAAAACGGGAAAAGTATTAAGTATTAAAGATTAAATTTGATTTGTGTCACTGTTTTTTTAACTTCAATAAATACAACATCTTTCCAAAAGGTCAGTCGAATAATCGTGATTTCAATATCACGATTAGGATTCTTTCCATAATCGAGCAGCCCTGTTAGTAGTTACCAGAAAAGTTGACAATATAAATGAAAAGGATAATGACGCGCCTCACAGTGATATAAATACATGTTGAAATAAGAAATGGACACATTCTCCACTCCCACTTTAGTTTCTCTGCAGTACTAATTGCAGAGGTGTTTTAGTCTGCCTGGTGTCACATTGTAATTACTTGTCTGTACAGGTGAAGGAGAGGCTGAGGTTAGAGTGCTGCTGCCCTTTGTGGGGGTGGAAGTGTGTGTGACAGAGAAAGAGAGGTAAAGCCAGAATGTGAATGAGTGAGTACAGTGTGATTGGCAGTAATTGTGTGTATTTATAGTAGGATTGGGATTCAATGTCTAAGTGTGTGGGTGTGTGTTTTGTGAGTGTAGTCTCATAGTGCCCGCTGTGGCTGCTCAGAGTGGTACTGCAGGTTGGATTCTATGTGCCTCTTTGTGTCAGATTTACCACCGTGCAAAAAAAAGCTATTGAGCTTTGTGAAACGGGCCTGGAAACGCCTCCGACCATTTTATTTTCAGTCCATGCTTTTACTGCCACAGGAAGCATGGAGTAAAGCACCTGCACAGTCACATTGATGGGTGTTAAAGACCAATCAGGTGACAAGCTTTGACTCTGTCTGTACGTCACTGAGGAAATAAGCAACTTAAGCCCACTGATTGTGGTCTTTCTCGACCAGCGTTTTCATTTGTTCAGAAATGACTGTAAAGCACTTAATAAAATGATGCTTCATTTCAAGGGTGGACTAGGATCCACGTGAGGTGATGTTGTCAGCAGAAGGTGCACGGACCACCAATTTGTTGCGACATGTTTGCAGTCACACCGCTACAAGTGGTAGCTTAGCGATCCGCTGCACGTGTGGAACGTGTCTTTCAAGCAGAAACCCAATGCGTCCGTGGTGTCC
>NC_053119.1:35454176-35474176 GCF_010015445.1 Perca fluviatilis
CCCATTGCAAACGTTCTTCTACTCTTTTTCGTAAAATGACTACGAACACCATAGACTTTTCCTGACAGTGGGGAACAATAATATTGTATTAACTCCCAAATTATCTGATGATCACTTTTCGCTTTCGTGCTTGACATGTATGTCAAATGACAGCGGACTGCTAACTTACAATACAGCAGTATAAGCTAGCTGAAGTTGAGTCCAGCTCGTTAGCACACTAGCACCAAGCTAGTTGAAATGTCACAGACTAGTATCTTAACAACCAAAAAATCGAATTGAGTGGTGTTTACTGAACCGCTTGACGGTGTCTTTGTCACCGGTGGAAGAATATTAAACCGAGCTGAAACTAAAAGATGAATTCATGCTTCACACAGTAAGCAAACATGACAGGAAAAATATGGCATCAGACCAGAAGATGGAGAAAGAAACGAACACCAGAAACCGAAAGCGGCCTTTCTTCTAATTTGGGCATAATAGAGAGCCGAAGTCCCGCCCCTTCCGGTGGACCTCATGGGACCTAAACTCGGAATAAATATGAATGGTAGTGAACGGGGAGAGGCAAATTATTTTTTGATCCCGTTTGAATTGAGCCATGGATTACAAATATGATGTTCGTCAATTTAAAAGATAAGTTTTCAACCGAAGAAAGTCTCAGTTAGCCGTAGGTTTGTCGTAGTACCACTTAGTTTTGTGTGAAACTGTTCAGTGAACTACATCTCCCGTCTCACAATCTACCTCACCTAGCTTGACAATCGGCTTGCTCGCTAGCTAGCTAGCTTAACTAGCTTAGCTCTGTTAAACAACACATGTAACGTTATCGTAACTGCTGTGTTTTATCCAGTCAAGTGTTTTCAGCAGATAAGCCCAAAAAAAAGATCCTCTGCTCATTAGAGTAACGTTACATCCCCGGTATTATACACAGAGACATCGTAGCTTCAGCGAGACGTCATCTGTGTGTGTGTAGTCTTTTATTTTCACAATCTTATACTTCAACAGTTTAACAATAAACTGACACTTTCTTCGGTTGAAAAATTATCTTTTAAATTGACGAACATCATATTTGTAATCCATGGCTCAATTCAAATGGGATCAAAAAATAATTATTATCTCTCCATTATCATCTCTCCATTGACCCTCGTTCATATTTTTTCGAAAGATAGGTCCCATTGGCCGGAAGTAGAAGGGCGTGACTTTGGCTCTCTATTAGAAAACTGTTGTACTGCTTCCTGTTGTGTTGCAAATAATAAAAACCATTCCAGCTGAATGCTCCAGCAGTTATACAAGCTCTGCTGCGATTTACAAGTACCTACCTCAAAATAGACATTACACGGTAATATTATTTCAATTTCGTTGCAGATATGCAATGACTTATTGTACATATGCGTGAAATGTACAGTACAGTCTTTGGAGATTAGACTCCACCGTCATTTTAAAAATCTGAAAAACTTTTAAAAGGGGTAGAAGCTGAAATTTGACCCCGGGGGAGTCCAGACACTGATGGTGGCGTGAGGAGCCTGAAGACCCAACACCGAAAAGCCGCCGGTAGAGGCCTGCCGGAGGAGGACCCAGGAGCCGTGAGGGGCGAAGACTGGAGGAGCAGGGGAGGAGGAGGGTGTCTCATACACACGCAAACAGGGATGACATTCAGTGATTGGCTTGTGATTTTCGTGGCCGCTTCTGATTGGTTAAAAGAAAAGGGAACACCTCTACGCCTGATTTGTTTAGAGGAGAGAGAAAGTGATTATGTTTTAGAAGTCTTCCTGAAAGAATTTGCGCTGAGCTCCATAAGTACACACTACATACAAGTTGATCTTTCTATATATAAACATTTGATACTCAAAATGTTTTCACTCGCTCTGTCTGTCCGTCTGTCCTTTATGCCCCTTAACCCCACCCCCCTTCTTCCTCCTCTGAGCTCCTCCTCTGAGCTCCCTCCCCTTCTCTTCTCCACAGGAGGAAAAAAGGGTGGGGTTTTTTTTTTTTTTTTGGGTTGAAGGTAGGGGGGGGGGGGGAAAAGGCCCCCACCCCCCCCCCCTTGACAACTTACACAACACGCATGCACTCTCTACATACCCAGAGCCAGGGCCCAGGGAGTGTGTGTGCAGAGAGCAGCTGTAAGGCCAGTGGACTGTTACTGTAGTTCTTTGTTCAGCCCTGGCTCGGCTCCACTGAGCCTCTCTCTCTCTCTCTCTCTCTCTCTCTCTCTCTCTCTCTCTCTCAGTGTTATACTTCCATAGCTGTCTTTCTCTCCTTCTCATAAGTTGTTGGCTTAGCATGTTCTAGCATTTGTCTTTCACCATTCTTGCCTTTTGTTCTCATTTAGTTTTTTTGTTTTATACCTAGTCCATGACAACACAGGGGAGTTAACATGAGCAGTGAGAGCTCACTCTCTCTGTTTGATTGACAGGTGGTCTCTGGGAACTACAGTGCAAACACCACTGCAATGCCTGCGTATCCTTAATAATCATACTTTTTATTTTTATTTTTTTATCTACAAAAAAAATCTGCCTTTGTTCATCTTCTACAGTACTTTTATCCCTACATACACACATGTCCAAAAGTCTAAAGGAGAGATAAGCAGGCAGACAAAGACAGGTGAATTACAAAGCAAGACAGACAGAGCGAGGCAAGTATTTCTGTTTTATACAGTCAATGTTTGGTACATAACCGAGATCAAGCTGCTTTTTGTCTGCTCGTCACTGTTGTGACTCCCCCCTACATGCTGTGTGTGTGTGTGTCTATGTATATGTGTGTGTTAGCCTGTCTCTCTGTGTCTTTGTATTTAAGTGTGTAATGCATCCGTCCCTCTGGGACTGTGCTTGGGCATAACAGATATATCAGTCATGTGTGTATATTTTCCTCGTGTCAGTGTGTCTTAGCGTGTCATGCCGGTTTCTGAAGTGAGGGGATGAAAGAAAGCATCTTCTGTCGCCACTGCGATCAGGCTAATTACAGCAGCTTAAGTGCTTTACCCATGGTCATCACACACTGTCAAAATACACCACTGAGCGCTTGAGCGTGTGTGTTTTAATTTTTAAAGGCCATGAAGGCTTGCTTTGAAACTAGCTCAGTTGTACTTAAGTGCTGCGTGTGTGTGTGTGTGTGTGTGTGTGTTGTGTGCACGCACGCACAGATGCATGCACACTTCACTTGTCTGTGGGAGGGGTTTGATGGCACACGGTGCTCAGTTTTGGTCATTTTGTTGCAATCCATCATTTAAAAGTCTCTGCTCTGTTCCTTTTTTTTCTCACCCTCTCTTGCGCTTTCATACTTCTTAAGAGAAATTTGAAATAAGATAGATATTCTAATATAGATTTGTCTGGTTTTATTTAAAAAAGATAGGGCGATTGGGACAACACCACATACGCTGGTATGTTTGTGTGCAGGTTTGTGTTCATGTACATTCTCCTTTGTGAGTGTATAAATTAATTACTCTGGGAGTGTGTGTGTGTGTGTGTGTGTGTGTGTGTGTGTGTGTGTTTAATGTGTGTACCTGTGTACCAAGTGTTTTGGGGTTGTATGGTGCTTGTGGAGCCCTAATGGAGTGTGCAGTGTGTGTTTACGCGCTCCCAGGCCGCTGTTTAACGCTTGGCGAGCTGGAACTAATTTACTAATTGAGTTTTGAGTTGGGAAGAAACGACAGCGAAAGAGAGGGAGAAACGAGGGAGAGAGGGATGAAGGTATACGCTAAGGGCTTCTGAAAAAGTATTGAGAAAGGTAGAGAGAGGGGACAAGGGAGATGTATACTTTTTTTGAAGTTGTATAAGAAATGTGTTGATGTGGCATGACTCTGGATGGCTTGACTCTGGACGTTCTCTCTAACACACACACGGAATCCTTTCAGTGCCACTTGGCATCCTTTCTGTATGTGCATGTGTGTGTACATGTCTGTTGGGTAGCTGACAGGCAACTGTAAAAGCCTGCTGGTAGATCATAAAGAAGCCTGGCATCTCCCAGAACGCACTTGAACTGCAGTTCCCCATAAAGAAGGAAGAGGGGGTGAGCAGCAGAGTTGGAAGAGAAAGAGAAAATAAAGAATTAACAAGGCAATTTAAAATGCGCAGCAACAGTTTTCACTTGGTCAACATGAGCACTTTAAAAAAAAAAAAATGTACCACACAATAAGCAGACATAAATGCAGACAATAAGCAGACATAAATGCACTTACAGTGAATAATCTGTAAAGATAAGCTCCTTCGCCATCTTACACACTGTTTTCGTAATAAACAAGTAAAATAAAACCGACATTAAAGAACGATCCCTCTAGTGACCAAACTAACGATGGTGTGCTAGAAAACAAAGGTACCACCCAAAAGTACTGAAACTATCTAAAAAAAAATGTGCAGGGAGAGAGAGAGAGGAAAAAGTAGCACCTGTGTTATCAAGAGCAGCATATAGTATATGACATTATAAATAAATAACTTATGAGTTTGTGTCAAAAGAGGGGAAGGGGGGGAAAAGGGAAAAAAGAGGCAAGAGAAGGTTGTTGGGGTACACAGTACAGAGAAGACCGGTAAAGGAGGGGAGAGAGAAAGAGGGGTGATGGCAGGAGGACTTGGGTCGAGCCATTAGGGGAGTCATATCAGCGCCCGCTGCCTCTCTCTCCATATTTACACACGTGGCAGCAGAGACATCAACATGGATGCAAGCGACGTGATGCATCATCAACATGTTATTGATTCACTTAATTCTGCATTCACTGTATGTGCCGTTAAGACATGAGAACAGAAAACATAGGTAACACTTTACTTGAAGGTATCTACATAAGAGTGACATGACACAGTCATGACTAGAGTCCGACCGATAAAGGATTTTTAAGGCCGATATTGATACAAATATTTGGTGAGTTAAAAATCCGATATTCCAATATATCGGCCGATATATGTTAAAAAAAAATCCAGAAACGATAATGCAGTTTAAAAATAAACGTGTTTGTTTTATTGTCATAACAGAACGGAGGAACATCAAAATATATTAAAGTTCTGATAAATAAAATGTATAAAAATTCAAACTTAAAATATGAAACTTAAAGAGTTCAACACGAGTGTTGCCAACAGGGACGTTGTAGAGCGCCCTCTGGTGGACAGATTATGCAACGCCAACACTCATAACACGGTTGAAGGGTGTTTCGTCCATTTTTATTTTATTTTTTAAATATTCATTTATCGGCCATTATAAATGCCGATACCGATAGTTTGGAAAATGCCTAGTATCGGCCGATAATATCGGCCCGCAGATATATATCGGTCGGGCTCTAGTCATGACACATGAACCCTAACCCTAACTGTACGTACACATCGCCGCCGACTTGAGCTGCAAAGAAGCTCTGGTCGCTCTGTCGAGGACGCTTGTCAAAAAGTACGGGGAAGCTTATGGACGCTTTGGCAGCTCTGACGTAGCAGCATTTTTCGATCATGTTCAACACACGATGGAAGAAAAAGCACAAGCAGCCACAGCACGGCCAACACACTGACACTAGAAACCTTTTATAAATTGCATATATAATGACAGAATTTGTATTGTTTGTTGGTCGCGGCGGTGTCTGTTAGCAGTTAGCTCGCTCGTTAGCCGCTGAACCGCAGCAGAATGCAGGCAAAGCGAGCAGCCGCCAGCTGTTGATCCGTGCAGGACTTCACTGTGAGCGGACTGTTTAGAGACCATGTGACCGGCAGCCGGTAACGTTAACTGGTCCCTATACGCAAACAATGTCATATCATAAATGATAGGGGAACCCAGCAACGGCGATTAGTTCCATTTTCATGGAACTAATGTCTTGGTAGGAACAAAAGTTTACATCGTATGTTTCTCTGGGATCAGCCAGCGCGAAGGACGTCTATATTCCGATTGGTTGCTGCCGTTGGCCGCTGAACCGCGTCATAGTTCATTACCATAAAGTTGACCAAAGTTCAACTTTCTGATTGACGCTCAAAACGCCCAAAACGCCCAAAACACGACGCCGACAGATTTGACGCTCCTTGCAGCTGCGAGAAGCCAGCTTCCATTGAAAATGAATGACTTCCGGTATCTTTAGAAGCTCAAGTCGGCGGCGGTGTGTACGTATGGTAACCCTAACTACTTCTTACTAAAAGAAGCGTTATGTCATAAAGGTTTATGACTTGTTTATAATGTTCATGACATGTTCATGACATGTCACTCTTACGTAGATACCTTCAAGTAAAGTGTAACCGAAACATATTTTATGGAGTGATCCTTATTGTAAGAAACGTAGACTCAGTTTTGCATTATGTGAGTGGGGACCTTTGTTTTGAAAAGGCTGTTCCACTGCGTCTCCACAGTAAAACGGTCTCCTGAGCATTAGTAACAGTAACAGGGTGAGCATGGTGGGGATCTTTTTTTCACTTAATGATTTTTATGATAAATCCTCCTCTTTTCCCTCTTGATCTGTTTTGCCTTTATCCCCAGTCCTCCCTACATAACTAACCCCCCCACCAACACACACACCTCCACCTCCTCTCCCTTAGTGGTCCTCCTGTTCTCATCTCTCCTCCCCCGCCTCCCTCCATTTCTCCATCCCTCCCAGGGAGAGCAAATCCCTCTTTTCCTAGGTAGGAGTGTAGGGAGGAGTGGTACGGCTTAGATCTCGGCCCCCCGCATCTTCCCTTCATCATGCCCCCCTCCAGTCCTCCCTCCCTCGCTCCCTCCCTCCTCTATCTACTCGCTTGTTAAATTATGGTTTTATGCTTCTCTCCTTCCCTCCGCCTTTTCTTTTGCACTGCCTCCTCTCGTCTTTCCCATTACATTCACATTTGCATTTCAATTTTTTGTCTTATCTAGTATGACACTATTATCACTAGAATAAATCCTGCATCACCTGTCACAGAAGTAGGCCCAACTGTCATTTAAATAAAACTTTTAAACGTTCATTATCTGCAAACTAAGTAGCGTTGAAGAGAAATGTGCAAAGCTACTTTTCTTGTCCTTTTCTCCTTATTTTGTCGGTCCCCTCTTGTGTCATCTCCTCTCTTCCTCTCTCTCTCTCTCTGTGCGTTCTCCTCCCCAGTTATCATTAAACCAAGATTAACCATCGTGTCTGTAGCTACAGCCCCTCCCCCTCCTCACCTGTCTTCCTTTGCTTTCTCCTCTACCTCCGCAGACTCAGTGCCGTACCTTTGCCCACATCCTTCCATTTGTGCACTTTTTTTGTTTTTTTTTTGTTTTGAGGGAGCGGGGGGTCGGCCGGTCATTAGGATTTCTTTTCTCTGTTCTTTCACTCGTTCTTTTCATTCCTCTCTCTGGCTCTTTTCCCTGCCACTGTTAAAGGGGTGAAGCTGAAGGCCTTGTTTGAGGAAAGGGTGTTCAAATGAAAGGGAAAGAGCAAAGATGGAGAAGGGGGGAGAGAGAGATCAGGAGAGAAAGCATGCAGAGGGTGTCCCTGGGGAGTTGTGATGCATGCTGCGTACTCGCACTATTAGAAGTTAGAATCTAGCTCCCAACCTTTGTTGTGCACTCTGTGCATCTCTTACACTGTTTTGTGTAACTCTATAGTGTGCCGTTAATTCAGAGATGTATTAAAATGCTCTATGAGCCTTCACCTAAAATTCACTAGGCGTCCTTAAAGGCCAGGCATCAATTAGACGGCAACAGTAATAGAGTAGTGAAGAAAAAAAAAATTTACCCATCCTCATAATAGTCCTTTCATTAGTGTGACTTTAAGTATCATATCATAGAGGTTTATGTGTTTGTCAAAATGAATTTCATTTGCCAAAATTAAGCCTACAGAAACAAGAAAGACAATGCTTTTCGGTCCACATTATGTGTCTGAGGCAGGTCTGTTAACTCCAAAACACATAAGTGGTGTAACGGAGTGTCAGTTACGTGCCGTGGACGTGGTTTGTGTGTGGAAACGCCTTCAGACCCCATAAATTCCATTACATTAGAGAAAATTTATGTTTATTACAATGCAATGTGCGACTAAAAACGTAATCGGTCATTTGATTAAGTTTAACACTCACTTCTTATTTGATCAGGATCACTGCTATTATGGTTTTTCAAACATCTGCTCAGTTTCCATGGTAATATTTACAATATAGATAATGTATGCAATCTGGAAGGACATATGAACAGCTGACACCTTTACAGAGGGTTATTTCCCATAACTGACTGGAATTACAGCTGTTGGCTTAATACATACATATTGGCTTAGTCTGGGTACAGTAAGTCATAATATATAAAGAGTAGGCCATTTTAAAAGTGTGTGTGTGTGTGTGTGTGTGTGTGTGTGTGTGTGTGCGTGCGTGCGTGCTGAGAAGAATAAATTCCCTCTCTCTCTATCACCATCCTTTCGAGCATGCATCCCTCTCCCCTAACATTTATCCATCTTTCCTACCTTCTCTCCGTTGCTATATCCCACTCTGTGTGAGGTGGTGGATGGATTGCCCATGTGTGGTATTGAGGCAGCTCCCCAAGCTACACACATGCAAACACACCAGAGCTGGTGTGTTTCTGTGCGCCTGTTATGGTTGTGTTAGCATGCTGTGCTGCTGTGTCTAGGGCTGCTGTGGATTAAACAGACTTTTCTGTCTCATGCCTCGGAAACACACCAACACAGGTGTACAGTGCACAAAAGGGCACAAGCCCAGTGGAAAACACCTATAAGAAATAACCTAGCTCACATGGGGTTAAGCACACACCACGCACACACACACACACACACACACACACACACACAGACACACGCACACACACACACACACAATCTGTGGCAGAGCTCACCTGCAGCCAGAAAATGGACACACACATGCCCATAGCCATACACACAGCACACATCACTTTAACTGTACAACATGAAGGTGCAGTTTTGCTCAGATACAGCTCTCACACACACTCTCACACACACACACACACACACACACACACACACACACACACACACACACACACACACACACACACACACACACACACACACACACACACCTACATTCCCCATTTATTGGTCCTGATCTCCTGGTGCGCAAGGTGTGTGACTGAGGAGTTAAAGGCAAATGCCAGAGAGAGAGAGAGAGAGAGAGGGAGAGCGAGAGAGAGAGAGAGGAATGCACCCCCTACAATGTTTTGAATGGACCAGCCCACACCACAGGCCCTTAGGGGCCCTTTCATTGCTCCACCACCCCTCTGTCTCTCTCCCCCTTCAGCTGTTTCTCTCGGTTTCCCATTTAATTTCTTGTTTGCTCTTGTCTCTCTGTCCGCTTTCACATTTTATTCACTCCCCCCTCGTTGTTTTTATACAGATGTCCTTCATGTGTCACTTTTCCTCTGCTGACTGTATTATTTCGTCACATGTTGGGATAGCTGTGGACATACATCAGGTTACGGGTGGCGCAGGCACTTCCTCTGTGCTGGCGTGCGTGTGTGTGCTTGTGTGCGTGTGTGTGTGTGTGTGTGTGTGTGTGTGTGTGTTAGCTGTCTGGTTGGCATTTACCCTGTTTAACTACAGGATACTGAGGTCCTGTTTTCTTCCAGTACATTATACAGTATGAGTGGAAGTATGTTGCGTCACAGCAGCTCTGTGGGGCTGGGCCATTGGGACCATGCCCCTGCTTTGTTGACTTGGAAACCCTGTCTAGTCAGGCAGGACAATAGAGTGAGCTAGATCTCTAAACAGCAGTGTTGTTAAACTAACTAGGCTCAGGACCCATACCGAGCCATGCATGTGTTTCAGGAGGCCGGCTGTATGATAAAAAGAAACACGCTCATATGTTTTTTTTTTTTATTGGGCTAGCAATGTGGAGTAACATGCATTGCAACAATACTGATTCTTTTCTGTCTGGATTTCAGTCAAAGTTTTACCATTAGCAGTCCAAAAACGTCCAAAAAGGGTTTTTATTTCATGTGGGTGATAACCTAATTTTTGGGATAAATAGTATTTTGTGGCCTTGTGAAATGATTGTTTGAACCTTGGTATGCAGTTCTGTTGTAGTGCTAAAAGAATGCTCTGAGCGAGCGGCCCTTCTTTTTATTAGAGGCAGAAGTATTTCCCAGCCAAGTTGACAGCAGACAGTGGTGTTAGCCAGCCTGTGCCTTGTACTGTGTGGTGCACGCATGGACGTGCCGACATCAAGTGTTTCCAACAACCAAAGCCTCCTTGGACTCGGAGGGTGAAAAAAGTTGCAGAGATTGCCCGGATACAACAGAGAACATTGTTCTTGTATCGTAGGGCTATGGGGTTTCCAAAAACCAGCTTCACTGTGGAACAGCTGCTGCTGATTTCTCCTGCTGTCGACTGTACAAGATCATAGACATTATAAATCAGTGTTTGGTCAGTGGTGTTGTTTGTTTTCTCAGGGTTCCTGCAAGACACCGATGATTGCTTTGTCAGATTTATTGTTGCTTGTCTGTCTGCCAGTGGGTTCATTGGCTAATGACTAATCCTTTAGACAAGTGTGTGTTGTGTGTCTGGAAACGGCAGCAGAATCTGAGGTGATTAAACAACGTTACCTCAACCTTTCGTCCACTTTGGACCACCCGTTTTATCCTTTGTCTCCAAATTTAATTCTTTCCCCCTCCCAACTCTAATTATAATGTATCCCTCCACCCTTTTCTTTTTCTCATCCAAACACTCACCTTCTCTACCCCCCTCATCTCCCTTTCTCTCTCTCCCCAGCTGCACAACATTAGGAGATGAATGAATTAATAAACCACATGCACACACACACTGACATGAACATGCACACACACACAGACACACACACACACACACACACACACACACACACAGCAGTGTTGACAGCTAGACGGAGTGGGCGAGTGTTCTGCTGTCATTAAGTGGGAAACACCAACTCTCCATCATCATGAACTGTGTGTGAGTTATTGTGAGATATCCATAGCTGTTGGCTGTGTGTGTGTGTGTGTGTGTGTGTGTGTGTACAGGTGCCACCCATGTTTACCAAATTGCAGTTTCCAAATGTCTCCTCAACATTATCCTGTAAGAGCCAGACGTGTGCGTGCGTGTGTGTGTGTGTGTGTGTATGTGTGTGTGTGTGTGTATGTGTGTGTGTGTAATAATGAGTGAAATTAACAGACTACCTTTGATCAACTTGTATTAGTATTCATTTACTGTGTCTGTTACATGTGTGGTCATTGGCATACATTGGTGTGCGTGTGCATGTGCCTCTTTGCACAGACAGCATGAGGGCCCTTTGGGGGGGAGTAGAGGGGAAGAGGAGTGTAGCGAGTGTTTGATATTTGACAGCTGATTAAGGAGAGGAGTGAGGAGCAGGGAGCCATGACAGGAAATCTCTACGGGCATCATGGGAGGTACGTCCAGGAGAGGGGTGGGGGTTGCAGGGGGGCAATGGATGGAAGAGAGAGGGGTGAGACAGACGAGGGAGTCAGCAGGAGAAGATACAGTGGTGGTGCGTGAGTGTTGGTGGGGGGCTGATTGAGACGGAGGGGGAGGAGGAAGGAGTAGAGCAAAGGAGGTGAAATGCTGAGAGGCCTTTTCTGAAGTTGCTAAGTGGGAAAGAAAAAGGACGCAAGTGGAAGCAGTCAGGGAGGGCAGAGCGGGGATTAGAAGGATGCCATGGAAGTGAAAGAGGGTAGAGGGAAGGTAGAGCAGCAGAGATGGAGGATGAGGAGAGGAAACGGAAAACAAGGTGGAAGAGGAGAGATGAAGGTGGCCCGGCACCCTGCTGCTTATCCTTGAACACTCTGAGGAGGTCTCTCTTTCAATCTCTTCCCGCTTTCCTTTTCTCCTTCACACACACGCACGCACACACACACACACGCACAGTGCCCGACTGGCACACAAGGGTGCTGTTGCAATTAAACCGGCACAGCATGGAGCCCAGATTGAGAGAGAGACAGAGAGAGAGAGAAATGACTCCATGCTGCATGAACACTACCCCTGGAAGACAGAGATGAGGAGGGAGAGAAACAGGAAGTGAGGGAAGGAGAGATGAGTACAGAGAGGACAGAGGTAAAGCGATGTGATGATGGGAGTAATGATGGAGAAAAGACAGGGAAAATATAGAAAAATATCGTTAAAGTACTGAAAAACACATAAATAACCATACTCTATCCCACTAAGACTTTTTGATTTAAAGTGCTCATATTATGCATTTAGCGGTTGTACCAGAATAGGTTTACATGGTTTAATTTTCAAAAGATACCATATTTTCGTTCCTCTTTTCACCCTGTGTGTTGAGCTCTCTAAAAAATGCTAGACTTTGGAGCTCCGCAATGTTGCAGAGAACTATTGCATTGTGTTTAATCTTTTGCCCCGTTACTGTGATGCAGCGGCATCACCTCCCCTGCTGTGATTGGTTCTTTAATTAGCTCCTAACAAGAACCTTCAGGAAGCCGGCGTACTGATTGGGCGTCTTATCATTGTTAATTAGCTCAATTAAGTCATTAGGAGGGTCCTCAGCCTCGTTTCCTGGGGCCGGCGCAGGTAGTGCTCCCTCCCCTCGGGCGCTCGAGTGTGCGTAAAGAAAGATGGAGAAAAAGAGAGGAGGGGAAGCTGTTTAGATTTAGAAATCAAGTCATTTCCTCGGCAGCGTACATGTGTAATGACTGAAAATGACATACAAATTTCAGCTTCCTCTTTGATAACCAAGCACAAAGACCTACACACAAACACTCGTAAATATCAAATATAAGCCTGTATCGAAGCACTATATTGCCTAAATTCTGTGAAACTGAAATGTTGGTTGTTTATTGGTAACACAGATAATTTGTTTTTGTTTGTGTGTGTGTGTGTGTGTGTGTGTGTGTGTGTGTGTCTGCGGTGTCCAGGTGTGATATGGCCTGCGGTGGTTAAAAACACATCTGGAGCAGAGAGAGGACTCTATACCCAGATGTGTTCTAGTGACACACACACAAACACTTGCGGTACAAATCATGGGCTTTTACTCTGTTTTTGATTCGATGGGTGAAGTGTTTTCTCTCTGTGTGTGTGTGTGTGTGTGTGTGTGTGTGTGTGTGTGTGTGTGTGTGTGTGTGTGTGTGGTGTGTATTGGCTGTGTGTCCAGACATCAGCTGTGTCTGTCAGGTGTATTTGTACAGAAGTTGACAGATGTTATTTTGATGTTAATGAGTGTTGAGACTGAGTGACAAAGGACGAAGAGAATACACGACAATGAAATGGCGATACAGCGCGCACACACACACACACACACACAGAGTCTTTGCTATGAAGTCAGCCATGAGACAATGTTTGGTCAAGCATGGTTGGGTGGAGAGGCAATTAGTAAAAGCTATGTCCGTACGGCTGGGATAGACGGTGTGTCTCCATCTCCAGCTGTTGTGTACCTACAAATTAGTCAATTATTTTCACTTGCGTATGTGTGTCTGTATGCATGCACTCCAGTGAATGCAAACAAGTGTTAATATATGGTTCACATCACCCCATGTTAACACCAACACATTGTTGAATGAACAAAGGACCCGAGTGTTGCATTGTCACATAGTCAAACAGATGTTGGCCATTTCACAGTTTTCAGCCATATCAGCTCCATAAAGTGACCTGATTGTTGGCTGCTTTTCTGAAGTGTATAATATGAAGTACCTTTTTTACTCTGATTAGTCTGCTGTGGTAGTTCATAAGTAATATCCTCTATATGTTAAAATTTGTTAGAACTTAAACGTTATAGAGCTCTGCCCCCTTCAGCGTATTCTCTGTATTGAGGTCTGTTACCACATTTGCTGGATGGTTCCCCAAGCACAAGCTGCTGAGTATAAGCACTCGCCCCTATCTGGCCGTCTTCTTTTACATACCACAGTAAAGTCACATTTGTGGCTGTTGACCTAAAAATGTGATAAGCATTACAAATAATCAGCATGGTCGATTCTGCTATTTGATTTTGTACTTGTTAAAGTGACCTATTTATCTATTGCTGAGCAGCCCCGGTTATGAGAAAATGGTAGATTCTAAAACATAGCTTAATAGTAGCACAAGTAGAGAGGCGTTGTAAAGGTGGCAAACTATGTAAAGTTTGCTAACACTGGCCACCATAAGATACTGGTCATACCGGACCGAGTAAGGCTGTAGCAAATGAGAATGTCAGAGACGTCTAGACTGTAATCTGACACCGTAAATAATAAGAAATCATAGATGATATCAGGGAACAAACGCAGGAGGCATTTCCACAGTTTCCACTAGATTCTGTAAAATCATCCAAGACAAACCAGTGTCTGCCAAGTATGAAACAAAATTCATAATACATTTTTTTGCACATCAAACCAAAAAGTGCTGGCTGTTAGTGTATCATGTTTTACACTACAACAATAACACAGAGCTGATGGGACTGCTGGAGCGAGCTTTAAGCAGTATCTATTGTGTGGCTCCACTGTACCTGTTGAGGTGAGAATCCAAAGAGAAGCAAAACAGTGTAGCAGTAAAGGGAGAGAGAGAGAGAGAGAGAGAGAGAGAGAGAGAGAGAGAGAGAGAGAGAGAGAGAGAGAGAGAGAGAGAGAGAGAGAGAGAGAGAGAGAGAGAGAGAGAGAGAGAGGCAGAAAGATGAAGAGTAGCTGTGGGGAAAGAGAGCGAGGGTGATGGAAAGGAAGGAGAGCACCACAGAGACAATGAAACAATGCCCTCTAACCACTGCACTGACATCTCTTTGTTGGAAGTGTGTGCGTCTTTGTAAGCGTGCGTGCGTGCGCGCGCGTGTGAGTGTGTGAGCATGTATTAATATTGATTTAGCATTCTGGCAGGGGGTCTTTGAACCTCACTTTCCCTACTCAAGGCCTGGGGGACATATTGTAGATACACACACATAAACACACAAGAAGCGGTGTCAGATGTAATTAATGGTATAACCTGAAGCCTTGACAGAGAGACAGTGTTGCTGTGTGTTCAATGTGTGCGACTGTCGGAGGGTTTGTTCTTGCGCGTCTGTCTGTTTGCGAGACAGAGAGATGGAGCCAATGAGCGAGAGAAGAGGGCTAAACTGTGATTCCCAGCAGTCCCTCTGCTCTGCATGTGAACTCTCTTAAGTAGACTGGAGGACTGGCTAACTTGTCTATGCATGGACGTGGATGTGCATTTTAGTGTGCGCGTCAAACTGAATGTTTAATCCATACGCTGCTGTCAAGTCGCCTCTATCCGCTTTTTAATGCTTATTAGCTGCAAAAGAGGGGCACATTTTATTTCAGTTTCCAGACAGCAGAAGCTCTGCCATTGGTGCCATGAGTCACTGGGTTTATGGTAAATATATAGTATGTTCTTATAAATTCCTTCCATTTGAAGAATAGTGTTAAAGTATAATATGTGATATGTGGGGTGGTGATGGCGCAGTGGATAGAACACATGCCTTTGGTGTGGGAGACCTGGGTTTGATTCCCACTACGATACAACCCCTAGTTGCTCCAGAGGCGTGCAGCCTCTGACATATAGAGCAATTGTAAGTCGCTTTGGATAAAAGCGTCTGCTAAATGACATGTAATGCAATGTAATGTAATATAAAAATGTACTGTACAGTACATACTGTACAACAACAAAATAAACGTGAAGATATGT
The DNA here is from genome assembly GCF_010015445.1 of Perca fluviatilis. NCBI lineage: Eukaryota > Metazoa > Chordata > Actinopteri > Perciformes > Percidae > Perca > Perca fluviatilis. The sequence goes on from NC_053119.1 coordinate 35,469,658, forward strand.
TCATGCTGACACCATTTTTTATTTATTTTTGAAGCCAAAACAATGAGCTTAAAGACAGTTGGCTCTCCATAAAGATGAGGGGGACTGCAGAGTTTGGTGATGATTCTCTGTGTGTTCATCACTACGAGTAATGAACGAGATGATACATCTCAAGGGGTTTATCCTAATCAACAAATTTGAATATGTATAAAAAATATGGATTATAGCATCTTTAAATGGGAGCTTTATTCATGTATACGGATGTCAAACGTGTACTTAACATTACTGGATATACGTTTCCTCAATGTGTGCCTAATATTCTTTTCTGTATTGTTGTCTGTCTATCTTTCCCGTCAGTTGCTCTGTTGCTCAGCCTCTCCGTCTATCTTTTGGGATTCTCTTTATAAGTCTACACACACACGCACACACACACAAATCTCTAGACACATGTATATTTGATTCCTGCCTCAGAATAATTAATAACTTTGTGTTTCATTTATTTATTTGTTTGTATTTGAGGCTGACAGAAGTGAGAAGTGTGTGTGTTTTTTGTGTGTGCTTGTGTGTGTGAGCGCATGGAGAAGCTATTTTATTTTTCAAAGGCAGTACATTGAACATTAACATTATTTTGGCAGGTTACACTTTTCTTTCTGGAAAGTATATGAATGTAACTTCTGTCTCTGTAGCTTACAGTGCACAAAACACATTTGTGTTTTTGAAGCAACATTATATTTGTGATCACTGATGATCTGCACACATCCTCCGTGGATCGGAACCGTGTCTGAAAGCGAAAAAGGCAATTAGAGATTAAACACATTACACATGTTATAGATAATATAAAAATGTGTGATTTTATTTATCCTTTAATGTGTTGTAATATACGTTTGCGTCTACAATTTCCCTAACGTTCCTGATCTGATTCTACAGAGATGAGTTGGTCCCGCAGTAGAACTCAGTCAAGAGATCAGTAATTATGGCAAAAGTAAGAAAGAGCAGGTTCAATATCTCCAATAGTATCTCCTCTTTTCTGATGGTCTTTTCCCAGTGTGACTGCTGAAGGTGCAAAATGGTGAGTGTAGAAAGAAACGTTTGCTCTTAGATGATTTTTAGGGACTGGCATCAAACCCTGACATGTACAGTTAGCGTTTTAGACAGCTGCTGTCATTTTTCTCCTAGGTAAACTCAGTGTTGTCTTTTTCTGGCTCTAAAGGCTGCATTACAGTAAAGTGATATACTTTTTTTTTTTTTTTCCCCTTTTTTTTTTTTTTTTTTTTTTTTTTTTTTTTTTTTTTTTTTTTTTTTTTTCCTTTTTTCTTCTCAGCCCTACGTTGAAGTGGGGTGCTATTTTGAGCCTTGTTAGTGGTATAGAAATAGCGATTTCTTTTTACTTTATCCGTGCCCCAAAGACTAGCCTTATAAACTAACTGGTGGTTTGCGATAAAACTGGTTACGTTCGATTAGCATGAAATCATATCACAGAGAACGGTCAACTCGGTACACATGTGTTATTAACCCCTAGGTTCATTTTGCGCCACATTTGTCCTTTTAATTATCCATATCGTAGCCCTTATATAATCATAATCAGATTATATTGGTGCTTCATCTTTCAAGGTGGAGTGTAGTTGATCACAACTTGGAGCAGGTAATTGGCAGCTTGTTTCTTTCTTTATAGCAGTGGCCATGTTGGTCCTGGTGATTGAGGGGTGATTGTGCTCCTTGTAAGCTTGAGCATTACCTGGTCCACCCAGCTGGAATACCTTGATTAGATGTTCTCAGGATAGCTTGGACACACACAAACACACACACACACCACACACACACACACACACACACAACACACACACACACACATCAACAGAAAATGGGTCTTAACTTCTCCTACAGCTTTCTGATACAGTGCGCAAAACTGCAAACTCTCCTCAGCTCCGACCGCTCGCTCTTCGTACACTGTCATTCTCTCAGTAAACACCAGAAGGCAGCATGGAGGCCAGTGAAAATGGTACGGTGGTATCTTCTTTTTCATGTCTGTTTCAGTCTCTCTTTCGAAACTTTGTGCCGACTAATTTGAAACAATGTTTAAGCGCTGCTTGGGCAGAGACGGACAGAATTTGTGGCTGAGATGACGCTATCACCAGACCAAGCTCAATATTTTAAGATTGAACATTAGTCTGGCAGGGGTCTGCTCTGTATTTTCTTCTGCACAAGAGGCGTGATCACCGGGCAATGTTCAAATGACTCTGTACACAATTGGATAGTCCTTCAACCAATCAGACCAACGATCCGGGTGACGTAGCGGCGACGGCGGCATCAACCGGTTGCCGCCATGGAGCGCTGCCCTTCGGTGGCCGGCTTGTTGAACGTAAACAAAAAGCTGCTCGGTCGCTTCTCTATCGTCATCGTGTTAAACCCGCCAATAGCGCGCCAGGTGGATAAGCCAGTTTGTGATTGGTTCCCGCAAATTTGTAACGGAAGCAGGATAGATAAACGTACAGGTTTCCAGCCTGAGCTGCAGGGCGAAATCAAATCGCCGGCAGATCGGGCTGGCTTTACCCAGTCAGTCTAGCATCACACAGGAAATGTGGCGAAAATTAGCGTGTCCTCACGGGTGTAATGTTTTATTTACTGCCGCTAACAGCTGGAACCGATAAATACCTGTGACTACTGCAGAGTCATTTGTCCTGGGAATGAACGCCGATTGTAATCTTTACCACTGAAGTCCAAAGCCAGATGTTAGTGTGTGTTAGTTGTTGTTTTTTTGTCCAGTGGGAGTTCAGCTTTACTGAGTGCAAACTACTGGGGATTGGTCATTTTGCCACAAAGTAGGACAGATAAATGCTGAGAGGAAAAGAAAAAAATGTGGGGTAGTACAGTTTAAAGCATGCTTTAAACTGTTTCTGAAATAGGGCATTTTTACTCCGTCCTGCTGACTTTATTGACTTGATGTACTGTATATCTACAGTTGGTATTTGCAGATCCATCCGCAGCTTGTGTTTGGTAAAACAAAGACAGAATGTTTTACTGTGAAATATGGACACTCTTTCACACTGCTGATAGATACTGTATGTTTTGCCATTTTGTGCCTCTTTGGTGCTTGCTCTGTTTTCTCGAAGCAGTCATGTTTACAGCCAACAGGCATCCTCCATCTCTCTTGCTCACCCACCCACACGCCCACACACACACTCACACATACACAGTGTGTGGCTGAGGGAGGTCTCTAGCCATGGTTGCAGGTATCTGGCAGGCTTTTCCACACATGACCTAGTAGTGATTTACTGTCTTCATTAGCATACAGCTCTGTCTGTGTGTGTGTGTGTGTGTGTGTGTGTGTGTGTGTGTGTGTGTGTGTGTGTGTGTGTGTGTGTGTGTGTGTGTGTGTGTGTGAGGCGATACATTTGTGCTTTAGGGAGGGTTAAAGTTGGCTAGCTGTGTCTTTTGTGTTGAGGTTGAGTGTGTTTTGGAAGTGTGTGAGTTTTTGGAATCAATAAAACAAATCTGTTTTCAGCCTCCTCTCACTTTCCTATTCTTGTCTACTCTGTATCCTGCTATTCTGCTCTCTTCTAGTCTGTTTGTTGTATTGTTTCTATGACCACAGCGTGGTTCAGTTTGGCACGGCCTGGTATGGCAATGTGTGTGAGAGAGAGAGAGAGAGAGAGAGAGAGAGAGAGAGAGAGAGAGAGAGAGAGAGAGAGAGAGAGAGAGAGAGAGAGAGAGAGAGAGAGAAAAAAAAAACAGGCAGGGTGGCTCAGTGGGGGATGTAGCTGGCCAGGGCAGGGGGCGAGGACAGACAGGCTGGACCAAGGTCACTTGTGTGTGTGTGTGTGTTTATATGCGTGTCCCCTTGTCCACCCCAGTACAGCTGATGATGTTGCCAGATTCCTCTCTCTCTCTCTCTCTCTCTCTCTCTCTCTCTCTCTCTCTCTCTCTCTCTCTTTTTTTTTTTTCACACTGTTCTATCTCTTTGCGTTTGGCTTTTGTTTTGTTTCCATTACTTGAATGTTTTGTCTGATGCAACATGAGGACAAATTGTTGTCTTGTGATTTGTGACACAACTAATGAAACAAATTAATGAAGACACCTTAAATCACATCTGTATTTGTACTGAGAACTATTCAATGCTCTACAGGAAATGAATCATTGGCTGTTTCCAGCTTCTAACATGAGGATTGGTTGCCTTCTCTTTTTTATGTAATTGTAAATTGGATATTTCTGCATTTTGGACTGCTGGTCAGACAAGACTTGGCTTCTGGGAAATTAGTTTTCTTCTTTTCTTCACTAGTTACAGCGATATTTCATACACTAATTATAGACCTATTTCTAGAGACTCTCTTTTTCCATACCACTCTCACTTGTCTCTCTCCATCTCTCTCTCTCTCTCTCTCTCTCTCTCTCTCTGTGTTTCTGTCTCTCTGTTTCTGTCTGTCTCTTTCTGGGTCCAGATGGGCAGTTTGCAGGTTAACTGGTACAGCTGGAGCTGCATTATTAGCATCCTGCTGTGAGCTCTTATTGGCTCTGCTCCTCTCCTCTTTCCTGCTCCCTTCTT
>NC_053119.1:35479176-35576676 GCF_010015445.1 Perca fluviatilis
TCGAGCAGCCAGACCCACGTGACGCGTTCGTCCAATCAGCTGCCAGTCAAGGGCTCCCTTCCGCTTTGTAGTCAAGATGGGCGCCCGTTTAGTGCGAGTAGGGTCCATCGTTCCACACTGAACTTTTTGACCGTTTTTAGGGGGTCATCCGGGTACTTTCAGTGCACTGACTTTTTTGCGTTATCTCCAATATATACTTAAATCTAAGTGTTTGAAGTGTGCAAGTAGGCGGTTTGAGACACAGCCAAAGTCTCCCCCTGTAGACCACTTCCCTACCACAGCGTTGAATGTTTTCCGTTTGAGAAACATTTAACGCTGTGTTTGATAATCGTCATGGGATGTAACCTAGGTGAAAGTAACATTAATGTTTATCTGTGTTTTTTGCCCCCAACGGCGCCTTCCAGGAAACACTGGTTATGGTTAGGGTTAAGGTGTTAGGGTTAGGTGCCTTGAAGGCAGCGGCCTGGAAGGAGCAGTTTGGGGCAAAAACCACCATCAAGCAACATTAATACACAATTACACTTTAGATGAGCAATCCAGAACAACAAAAAAATAACATGATTGTATGTTAAATGTATTGAATTAAAGCAGGCTCAGACGTATATTAACCATGTCATGTAATAATGCTACTTCAGTAGACTTCGGGCACAAACATACTGGGCTCACTACAGAAAACTGCAGACGAACATTTAAAAATAGGAAGATTCACATTATAGACACCACTGACAACCTGTGTAACAATTTGCCCACAATTCAGCACATGGATCATACACGGTTCAGCCATATGCTAGGTTTCATCCTACTCTTGTTTTCCCTTCCTTTTGTATGGTGGATGTTGCCCTCACTAATTGCCTTGACAAGTTTCAAGGATGAATGTAGTTAAGTGATGAATGCGATAATACCACTGGACTTTCACGTACCCATCATCTGCCATCTGAGAAGCCCATAGCTGTAACTGCGTTCACTAGAAACTGAAGTGAAACAGAAACTTTATTTGGCACTTAGTTTACATTAAAGTGATGGTTCGGAGTAATTTCACCCTAGGGTCCTTTTACCCTTTTATCCTTTTTCCCAATTATTACTTGTCTCCTATACTACAGCACTTACTTAAAAAAAAAAAAAAAAGTTAAATTAATAAATATTTTTGTTGTATCTCTTTTCGGTGTTGTAATTTGTAGACGTCCCTAAGCACTCGTCTAACTGCAGGTAGCAGCAGCAGCAGCAGCTAGCAGAAGAGAGCAGGCAAGTGTTCATAAACTTCTGGTGTACTTACAAACTTTCCAATCCATCGTTTTATGAGTGCATAACCTATTTGTACTAGTGTAGAAGTTTGGTATCATTTTGGGCATTATTAGTGGGGTAACTTACGAGATACAAACGTGGGTCCATTAGCCCCTGCACTAAGCTATTCAGCTGATAACACTAGTCTACGCTAACTCTCCCAATGTTCAACCCAGGTGAAAAAAGCTTCTGGGGGGGGGGTGTTTGGCTCGAGGTCATGGTGCAAAGGACCCTAGGGTGAAATTACTCCGAACCATCACTTTAAGTGCGTTTGTGTATAGGCAGAGATCTTAAAGTTTCAGACTGGAATTTGCGTAAAAAGGGCAATGTCCAAAGATCAACCTCTGACAGAAGACCGAAACGACTGGGTCAAAAGCAGGTTGTTTCAGTAGAGCGCATCGCGTGAGATTCTTCTGTATGCAAGGGGTAGAACTCTACTTTCCATCTTCATTTAACACGGTGTAAAAATCCACACAGTAGACAACGGAGTAAACAGATGATGGAAATATTAACAATTACCTCACAGAGAGAGTGATAGAAACAGAGAGGGAAAATAGAAGATGAGAGGAGGGAGGGAGAATGTGTGTGGGTGTTGGGTACTCACGGGACCTCAGCACTGCAGCATTCTTTGTGTGTGTGTGTGTGTGTGAGAGAGAGAAAGAGGGAGAGGGTGAGTAAAGGTGGGGGCACTCTTGGGACCCCTCCAGCACTGCAGCAGGTTGTGTGTGTGTGTGTATATTCTCCAGCCCCCACACTACCAATGGGTCAAGCTCACTCCCCCCGAATTAGCCCCCCCCACCCCTGGTTGCCATGGAAACACACCTTGAGCGAGCCCCCCAGAGAGGTGCATACTCCTCCTCCTTCCGTCCACTGCTCTCTTCTTTACTGCACTCTTTCTTTCTCCCGATGCCTCTGTTGCTCTCCCTCCGTCCATCCCATCATCCCTCACGCCATCCCTTTCTCTACAATCCCCGATCTCTCTCTCTCTCTCTCTCTCTCTCTCTCTCTCTCTCTCTCTCATCTCTTTCTCGTGCTACCTCTCCCTTGCTGTCCTCTCCATCAGTTACCTGGCTTGGTTTACGGCCCTTTATGTCACAAGGGACCAAACACACACACACACACACACACACACACACACACACACACACACACACACACACTTTCTACTGCTCTTTAATGCGCACACACACAGCCTCACATAGTTGTGGATGTAGGGGGTGGACAGGAGCAGGAAAGGGCAGTAACCTGGGAGTATACACCCAAGGGACCCCCAGCAGCCCATACAGACACAGAGAGAGGAATGGAGGGTGAGAGGTTAAGGCTAGTGGGGGCCAGGCACCCAAAGGAGTATCCCAGCAAAGACGAAGAAAGGGTTAAGAAGTGTATGTGTGACCATGTGTGTGTGTGGTGTGCAAACACCTTAAGGATCCGTCCCCCAACAAACCAAGCAGCTCATTTATGTTCTGATGCATGCATGTTGCAGGGGGCTGTGATGAGGCCAGCCAGTGTGTGTGTGTGTGTGTGTGTGTGTGTGTGTGTGTGTGTGTGTGTGTGTGTGTGTGTGTGTGTGTGTGAGTGAGAGAGAGTGTGACAGGGAGGATGCCACCTGGTCCCTCTCCTCTGGTCAATTAGCAGAGAGAGAGAAGGGTAACGCGAGACTGAGGGAGAGCATAAGCTGTGTGTGTGTTTAACAGTAATTGTAATGATTGAGTTTAAGTTAATGAATGAGTCTGACTGCTGTATGGACTTTTCTCTATATGTGTGTTCCCCCTTTCCTCCATTATGCCTTCTGTCCATCCACATACATTACATTACATTACATTCTGTCCTCACATTGTTTCTGTTTCCTCTTTTCCTCTTTCTCTCTCAGAGGTGAAACCTCATCAGTGATTCTACAGATGCACCGCAGCCATACACCAATTACCTGTGTGTGTTTGTGTGTGTGTGTGTGTGTGTGTGTGTGTGTGTGTGTGTGTGTGTGTGTGTGTGTGTGTGTCCATCCATCGGTTTCTCAGTTAAGAAGGAGCATAGCTTTGGAGTTGGGCCAATCTCTCACTCTCAGTCATATTTAAAAGCTGTTTTTCTCCGTCTTGTTCTCTCTGTCTCTGCCTGCCCTATCTGATATGTTGTTTGGATGGTGTTGTTTGCTGCCTGCTGCGAACATACAGTAACTTAAAACTGCACGAAATGTTCACGTTGACAGTTACAGGCAGGGCACTGACAATGGTGAACACTTTGAAGATGAGTGCTATTCTGCCCTGGTCAGGTGTTGTATTTGTTTTAATTGTATTGGGGGGGGGCAGCGATGGACGAGGGCCTGTCCCCCCCGGGTCCGGTGCTTGAACCGGGTGAGAGGGTTGAGGAGGTTGGCGTCAGGGGATCTGAGGTTGTGGGTAGGAGTGTGTCGGTGCAAGAGAGTTGGCATAGCAACCAATTAAGAACAGTGAGCTGTGCATTATAGGAATTGTCAGCACAGCTGGAACATGTCTTTGACAAATCAGACCGGTACGCTTAAACTTGTGTAATGCTCTTTCAGTCATGGAAAGGTTTTATTATTTTATTTAACAGTCACCAGTGTAAAGAGAGAGGTAGAGCAGGACTTGACGCACATTTTTACAAAGTATACATGCTCCTTACATATTATTATATATATATTATAACATACCCCATAACCAGATTTTACTTAAAGACAACTTAAAGCAATCCTCTGTGAAAGGTATCAAATAATCCCCAAACTTGCTTTAATGTGCGTTAAAAAGCCGAAAAAGTTCATTTTCCGTTGTGTTAAAAAACTCAGAGTCCTAACCTTCACCCTGCCTCTCTCTCTCTCTCTCTCTCTCTCGCTCTCTCTCTCTCTCATGCTCTCCTCTCATCCCTCTCTCCCTTGTGTTCTCTGTATAGCCCAGCATAGGCCTCCCAGGGTTGTGTGAGCGTGTGTGTGTGTATGTGTGTGTGTCTGTGTCTGTGTCTGTGTGCGCGCACTGGTGGATCAAATGCACTCTGTGAGACAAAGCGTAACGGCAGGATGCTCTACGACTCTGTCATCTCACTATGGGTCACACATGGACTGGGTCTCAGAGGGGGACAGCACAGAGAGACTGCGGTCCCCACACACACTGATCAAAACAATGTATTTGTCAGAAAAGGGAACTCTTTCATGGGACACACACACACACACACACACACACACAGAGAAGCATTGGAGGCCTCCCCCTATGCCCTTGTTCCGGACAGCCCAATTATCTCTCTGCACCTCACTGTTTTCCCTTCAATTCTCTGTCTCTCTGTCTTTCTCTCACTGTAGTTTTGTCTTTTTTCATCTGTAGCCACTTTTTTACTCAACCGATAATTGATTGACCGTTGATTAGCTTCTAAAGTTTCTTTTGTAAGGCTGATGGCTTCATTAACGTCATCCTGTGTGTGTGGTGCTCCAGACACACGATTGCACATTTTCCCACCTACAGGAGAAAAAAAAGATATGGAAGAATAAAACAATAGAAGCAATTTTCTGTTTGTGCTGATGAAATTTTGATGAAAGGATATATTATTGAAATAATCGACAGACAATCAAACAACAACTGTTTTGATTCTTAGTGAAACATTTGCTGGTCCCAGCTTGTCCAATGTCAGGGATTTTTCATAATTGCAAGTTGAATATTTTTGAGTTTTAGACTGTCTGAAGATGTCACATTAAGCCATTTGAAATTGTGATGGGCGTCTTTGACTATTTGCTGACATTTTAAAGGCTCAATGATTGATCAAATAATAATAATTACAGAACAATCGAGCTGCAGCCCTAGTTTGGATGGCTTGTCAATGAAAATACACAGGTTTTTATTGTAAATTACGATATGATGTGATTTCTTCTTATATATATTTTTTCATATATTGAGCCATGTGCCTACTTATCTTGCTGCAATGATGCCTGACTGGAGCTTCCATGTGGTGCAGAGGCAGGTTGTTGGCCGGTACTTGGAAGGAATGTCTTCCTTCTGGGGGTCCTTCCTGATCCCATGCAACTTCTAGGCAAGTTCCGCCCTACGAAGCAGCCCGATTGGTTGGGGTTAGGCATTGACCTCGAGTAGTTAAGGTTAGGATAGCTGATTGGTCAGGGGAAAGTACCTGAACAAAACGGGTTCCGTTACCTTGCGTAAGCATGGACGCCTGGCCAATAGTAGCGTGTGAATGCTATTGAAGGCCGGGTCTTGCCCAGAAGTTGCGTGGGTTCCATAATAACGTGGGTGGGTCCCCTCTCTCAGCAGCTGATTCAGTTGTGCTGCCATGGAGTGCAGTCAGCTTCTTTAGCCAGTAGGTGTGGATCGTATCAGACCCTAGTGTCGTCGAGCTATTCATATGAGACACTCGCTTCTTGGATGTTTGCCAACGTGATGGTTACTAGGTCTTGTTCTGGGAGGTTGTTGTGGTGTACTGATAGATCTACTAGCCACTGGGCATTTGTGTTACATGTTGCTTCCTTCTACCATATGTTTATTTACTGTATATACAGTAAACTGTCATTATGAATCAAGTAGGCATAACCGCATACCCTGGTAAGTCAGTGTTATTATGTACATTGCTGGAGTTGGGTTGCGTAGAGCGCATATAATTTAGGAGCCAGTCATAATAACCACATTTCTATAAATGCGATGTATGCATTTGGTGATTTTTGTTCTTGCAGTTTCCACCTAGAATACCTGCAGTGACATTGTCATACACAGCATGTATTAGACCAGTGGGGATGTCCCATTCTAAACTCATGGACTACTGGTAATAGGCACGTCGCTGCGTACATGTAAAGGTAGCCGATGTTTGACCACATTCTCTGATCCTGGTGGCGTGGGAGAGTGTGAGCCAACTTCTAAAGAGAGCATTTCCCCTAATGAGGGCAAGAGCCAACACACACACACACACAAAAACATACACACACTGAGATCACTGAAGCATAGGCATTGCTTACCTATTTACCCTCTGTCTCTATCTGTGCCCTTTGTATCTCTATCTCTTTCGCTCAGTTTTGTCTTTTAAATCAAAGCGTACTTTCACTCAGACAAGGACTATTTACATGATAATTAAAATATAAAATTGAATTGATTGATCTGGTAGTGCTGTTCACTCCTCCCTCCCTCCCTCCCTCCCTCCCTCGCTCTCTCTCTCTCTCCCTCCCTCTCGCTCTCTCTCTGTCCCTCTCTCTCTCTCTATTTCTCTCTCCCTCCCTCCCTCTTTCTCTCTGTGTGTCTCACTCCATGTGACTCTCTCCTGCTGTTTCAATCTCCTTGTAAATGATAATGAACCTCTATCTGTCTCAGTATGTCTCGGACACACTGGCGCCCCACACAACCTTGCAGCCTTTGAGGTTTGTGTGTGTGTGTGTGTGTGTGTGTGTGTGTGTGTGTGTGTGTGTGGACAGGGGATGTTTGGGGACTGGGACCATGGAGCATACCATCTCATCCATATAAGCCCATGTGGCACCCAATACACACACACACACACACACACACACACACACACACACACACACTACCACACAGCTATTGAGACGGGATTAGGGCACCCTTGTGTCGGCCTTTTAGGCAAGGAGAGATAGGAATCTTTGTGTGTGTGTGTGTGTGTATTAGTCAGTATGGGTGTCATGGATGTATGATTGAAGACGTTATTAACCCTGCGATCCCCTGCAGCTCTGAATGTCGTTTGCGTGTGTGTGTGAGTGTGTGTGTGAGAGAGAGAGAGTACACACACACTTACAGGACATGAGATAAGTGAGAAAAAAGACACTGAATTGACACATGAATTGTGCGTCTCTGTGTGTATGCATGTTTGTATGTGTTAGTGTTTTTGTGTGTGTGTGTGTGTGTGTGTGTGTGTGTGTGTGTGTGTGTGTGTGTGTGTGTGTGTGTGCGCAACTCCACAAGGGGTCACAGATTGGCCCACAGAAAACCCCATCTGATGTCTCCAGGCTCTACAGTCCTGTGTGTGTGTGTGTGGGTGTGGGTGTGGGCGACTGGGGCATTGGTCCGGTATGTTACACGGTGATAAGGACAACAGGCAGGAGACCTGATCGTCACGGGGTGCGTGTGTGTGTGTGTGTGTTTATGACGCCCACTTTTCATCTGGCCTTTCACCATGGGTGCTTTGATGTCACACACACCTTCCTAAAAATAGACACAGATACACACAGAAACACAAAAACCTTTAAACCTATAATCACAAGTGAGAATAACCAGGAATGATTTAGGCTAGGGTCGGGGACAGTCTCTTGTGTGTTTGTCATGAAGATATTATTTGAATGTGATTTTTCTCATTGTTAAATTTTTTTCTAGCGTGACTTACGATGCAATGACAAAGTGTGGCGTGTAAAATCATTTAGCATGATTTTTTTTTTTAGGGGGGGGAGGACTGTTGCTGTACCCGTGGCTTAACGCCGCCCAAGATGATTGAGATTGGTTTAAAGAAATACAGACAACCAAGTGCATTTTTTCCTCCTTTCCCAGAATAATAAACCAGTGTAGCCACACTCTAATGCTGACACAGTGCCGTGGAGACAGTCAGACCTACAGTATGTACGCATTAAATGTTCATAGAAAATGTTTTCTATAAAGTATGTCTCTGATGGAGCATACGTATGGACAGAGAGACTTGGTAGTAAAGAGACATTTAACGACGATTTAACGAGGTAACAAGGGGTGAGGGGTTTGAATTGGAGCCCACACAAATTAATCCGCAAGTGATGGACCAAGAGGGGCGATAAGGGGACATGGAGAGAGGGATGGACGAAGTGAGGGATGGATGAATGACTGCAGTGGGGGGAGGCAGATAACGAGGACAGAGGGAGGGAAAGGAGGATGGCTATAGGAAGGCTAGATCATCCACAGCCCCGGTGGGGAGGACAGGCAATTACCAGCTGGGGCAGATATGGCACTGGAGTTGGTGTGTGTGACTGTTGGGGGAGTGTTCAAGGGAGACGGAAAAATGAAAGGAGGGCATGCAGCAGGGGTGAGGAAGGAGTGTGTGACTTGACAACTTAACTGATCTGGAGCTGAACCCTAAATTCATAGTTTTTCAAATGAGATGAAAATGTCTGCCAGTGAGGTGCGATGATTTCATTTTTTTGCTGTTCAGTGCAGCTTTTTACACATGCAATTGTACCATATCATATTATTTCTGAAACAAGTGGTACATTGTGTATTTTGAATTCCTGTTAGTTAGAAATAGAATATGACCGAATGGGGAAATTTGGAGTGAAACTGAAGTTAGACTTCTTTCACAGCCGACATTTTGATTTGCCAAGCACACGTGTAATTAATAACTAATCACAAATCGCTGCATTGCACCGCGTAAATCGCTGGAACAGAGCCATCGTTAATGTTATTATTGTGACGGTGACATAGTTAAAACTAGTCAATGTACCTCATTATTTTTAATCATCATCATTGTATTGATATTCCTGTCATTGCTGTATGGTTTACAAGTGCACTTCTTATCTGTGTCTACTGGTTATCTGTTTTATCTGTATCATTTTTTTTCTTCACACAGCAGTATATATATATATATATATATATATCTCACAGTTTGACCGCATCTGACAGTTTCTGTATGTGCAGACATCTGTCGTGAGTGTTGCGATAATATTCTAAAATGATGTCATACGTTGCTGTTTTCATGTTGCTTAACCCGGCCTACACATGTGTGTCTGTCTCCTATTTGCAGAGGAGGGCATCAATCACGAATGCAAGCTGTGTAACCAGATGTTTGATTCACCTGCCAAGCTGCTTTGCCACCTGATAGAGCACAGCTTCGAAGGCATGGGAGGTACCTTCAAGTGTCCCGTCTGCTTCACAGGTGAGAGACAGACACACGCAAACCCACATTCACCTTCAAGGACCGCAGCACAGAAAACTCCTACTCACTTGTGTCCTATCTGCTTTGCATTTAAAATGGACACAGAGACATGGAGAACACATACATACACAAACTACACAGCAGGGGCTTCACTCTAATATACCATAGGAAACTATTAACAAGTAGAAGGGCACTCGGAGAGCACAGACCTCTGCCAAAGAATGCCCTATCTCACAATGTTAATCCAGTGTGAATTCTCCCTTCAGGAACTCATTTTTCCAATTATTCTGACATTCATCTCCTATCTTGCAATGTCAACAAAAGTGAAAGGTAATTTGTGCATTCATTTGTGTAATGGGTTCTTCCTTGGCCTATGCTACACCCTTCCACCAAGTTTCAAGAACATCAGGCCAGTAGTTTCCTCGTAATACCGCTGACAAACAGACAAACCGAGACGAAAAGGTTACTTCTTTGGTAGTATTAAGGAAATAAGGGATACATATCACTGAGCACTTTCGTCCATTCTGTTCTTTTGTGTATATCCATTTTACAGCACTGCATATCACTACTAACAATCTACCACCACACCTTCTCTAAGCACCAAACAGGTCACAGTTTGTCACTTATTTTGGTAACAATGCCAGATGATGTTAATATTGCAGCTGGAAGCAAGGTTTGCACTTAAATCTTCCCTGGAATCAGCTCCAGTACATGTCATAATAGCTCAGTAAATGGCTCTCTCTGGGTTACCTGCATCATGATGCATACAGTAGAGTAAGTGTCTTTTGGGTTAACAGTAAGATCACATCAGGAACATTCATTGTTTTAACATTTCTAACTGTGGGAGTAATATTCCAGCAGGGTGCTGCTGCTGAAGAACTACTGACAAAACTCTGCATGTACAAAAGTCCATGCAATATTACCTCCAAACATGCCAAATATGAAGTACCTTGTGTCTCTTAAATCCACTGGAGGACCCAAACTAAATGCTGGATGACCAAATTAGACCTGTGGTTCGGTGTAATTTACCAGAAACTAAGTCTGCGCCTTCGCTCTCTCACTCCCTCCCATCTCTTCACTCCTTATCCCCATACTCTCTCTCTCTATCTTTCTCTCTCTCTCTCTCTCTCTGTCTGTCAATTCACTGCTCCCTTTCCCTCCCTCAGTTGTTGAGTTTGTCTTGTGTTGTGTGCCTCACTCCCCCCAGGTACACAGCAAAGCTTTAAACTTTAACTCTATTCCTTGGTGGCTTATGAATTAGTAAGATGGGCACCACTCCTATGGGGAGGCTTAATAATTCAACACACACACACACACACTCACAGTGAAAACCAAAAGTTTACTGAAACAAAAGGGGAGAGAAAGAAAGAGAAAGGAGTGTACGAGACAACACTGGAGCGGAAGTAAAAAAGAAAAAAGAGAGATAAAAGAGATAATTTATTGATAAATATCGCAAGGTCTGCTGAGGATCGCTCTTCCTGTTTTCTCTCCTTCTTTCTCCTGCTCCCCTCCGTTTTTTTCTTTCTCTCAAATATACTCCCTCCTTTCAGTCAGACCTTCATTTGCTTTGTTTGTGGGTGTTTGTGGGGTTATTTGTACTGTACCTCAGTAGATCAGATCTGTGACATGGCTGAGAGAATCTACAGTTCAGTAATACATAGCTACATGTACTGTAGTCTGAATCCTTTCCTAAAACTTTCAATTATCTTTTTTCCAAAGCTTGGACTTAACTATTCAAAAATCTGGCAAATAGTATGATAGCTAATCCAATTTGAAAGTTCTGGTAAATGATGTTGCCTTTGGTTTGGCCCCAGCAACAGATATGTCCACAACAATGCAGATTCATCTTTTAGTTCACTTAATAAGCAAATCTCAACTCAAATGTTCCCTTTTGCTCATTTCCTTAAGATTTGGTCTGTTGAATTCAGTTGTGGTAAGCATGTGCTTAGTGACTAATAAACACTGTGTAACGTGTGCTGTTTTTGTTCCTTTCCCAGTGTTTGTGCAGGCCAACAAGCTCCAGCAGCACATTTTTGCTGTCCATGGCCAGGAAGACAAGATCTACGACTGTTCCCAGTGTCCGCAGAAGTTCTTCTTTCAGACAGAACTACAGGTAGGTCCCCTTAACTCTATCTTTGTGTTGAACGTGACCTGACTGTGTATAACTCTCTGGCATAAATTAGGAAATGATTGTGTGCAGGTATACTGACCTCACACTGTAGTCAGTGGAATGTATGCCTAACCATATCAGAGGAAGTGTAGTTCATATTCCTCACCCAAAAGGGATGTACACTCCCCTCCTCTCCCTTCTTTCTAGGCTTCCACCCATCTCTCAATATGCAGTAACCTTCAGTACCTGCTTCCATCCCTCCCAGCTGCTGTACATCATTTTACAGAATCCTTCCATCTACTGTTCATCTGTAGTTCTCCCACTCCACTCTCTTTCCATTCCTCTGTCCTTCTCTTTCCATCTCTCCTCATGAGGTCGGAGCAGGGTTCTGGCAAGGCTCATGTCTTTAGGGTCCAGACACATTTGTGTGTGTGTGCGTATGAAAGGGAAGAGAGGATATAAGTCACCCAAGAGTAGGTCCTGGGCCAGCTGTGGCCAGGTCTGTGATGATGTAAACCTTCCTGTCCTCTTCCATTTCTTCTCCTCCTGGTCTCTCGTAGCCCTTTGGCACCGGACTGGTGACCTGCAAATTCTGCAGGTCAAACACCAGCGCTGTTAAAGGTGAAATCTGTAACTTTCTGCATGCTGTGGCTTGCTGCGTTGACCAGAGCTGTACATAAAAGACAGCATAGTTGTTGTGGAAGATTGTGTGAACGCCTGCAGTTTATTTGAGTTAGGGCTGGGCGATATATCCAAAATCTCCTATCCCGATATAGGTCATTTTATATCTCGATAACGATATATATGTCATGATATAGCATGTTCACCGGTAATTAATTCAATAATGAAATGGTTTGTATGAAATAACCACATGGTAAAGCCTATTTTTGGTCATTTTATTAAGAACTGTAGTGCAAAACATAACGTGCAAGAATCCAACGTAAATATTGCCGCAATGCAGTTTGGCCGCTGGTTTTTCAACGTCTCACTTGAAGCGATATAGAAAAAAACTGCATGTACGATAGACATTTTTAGATTGTTTTGAAATATATCGTCATATCGCCAAGCCTTAATTCACAAAAAAACTTGGAAGATTCACCAGCTAATAAGGAATGACTAATTGATGATTAATTTCAATGCTTAGAAATGTGTGTTTAATGCATTTATTGATACTGTCAGACTGGTGCAACCCTACAAACCATAGATACTGTAGGTGATCAACAGATCAACTTGTCTTAGTAGCAGAGTATTGAGAGTATCTGCGACGATGCACACTTTTTGGGTTGTGAGCTTTACAAACTATATTTACGAGGGGCAGAACCCATTCAGCTTGGTGTAATATTTGAGTGTTGAACCTGCGAACGCCTCAGTCTGTGAATACAGTATGTCCGCTGCTGTTGACAAGAAGCGCTCATAGGATATCCCATGTTTAGTATTCTGGGTTCATAGACACGTTAGCATGCTGGAATATTCCTGAGTTGTGTTTCATAAAGATAATAAGTGGCTTTTGTCAACTTCTTGGAAGCTCAGTGCTTTTGGGCAATAAGTTAAACTTCTATCATGGTCTAAAACTCTACACTGTCACTGTCCACCTCCTGAAGGATATAGTCAAGTTTGCGTCGCAGCCAGTAATATTGATGCCCAATCAGGCACAAGGCTGTGTTAGACTGGTACATAATTAGAAAAGTGGTCGGGGCGCAGGTTGTGAAATGTTTCGCAACGGATTAATTAATACGCATCAGACTCAGGGCCAGATGTACTAGCGCTTTTGCTCCCACTTCAAGCGTATTTGTTTCGCAACATGCGCGCAAAAGCATGGCGAGGTATGTACAAGCAGGTCGCACTGAGGTAAAAGCGCAGACTGCCTGTCGCGGGAACTGAAAATGGCAAATTGTGCTTTTCCGTGTCATGCATATGCATTCACGGGAGGGTCAAGGGGAAAGTGGGATTGTAAACCTCGAAGCGGGTTTCCTCGCATATGCCTCCTGTGATCCGCAGTAATCTGAGCAAGACGAAGACATAGGTCAAGGAGACACCTTTTTCAGCCCTTCTGAGTTTGCAGGTATGAATATTACAGTTACTGGAAGAAATCAAAGATGACATTGAATCTCCGACTCAGCGTTCACATTCCATTCCAGCAGTTGTTAAACTCCTCACTACATTACAAATATTGGCATAACAGTCATAGCATCAGCAGTGGGAATATCCCAGTCTGCACTCAGCCGTATCATAGCACAAGTACTTAACGCTTTGCTACAGCGCAACTTACGGTATAGTGGGCGGAGAAAGGCGCTGATTACCCGATGAACTGCAGGTTTGGTAAATACGACGTAAACTGAAGTATCACAGCGTGCTCTTTCTGCGGGTTGGCCGTGGCCGTGGTACATCTAGCCTTCAGTGTGCAAGGTTTCTGTGCGTGACAACTTTTTTTTCGGGCTCAGTGTGCAATAACCTTAAGACACACACACACACACACACACACACACACACACACAAAGTGGCAGTGATGTAGGGCCGGAGGTGGTGGGCATATGGCTGGCCAGTCCATTTAACAGCAGGGTGACTGCTGGACCCTGTCGGTTAATGTCCACACACAGGCACAACTCACACCTCACACACTCCCACTCACTTACACACACACCTATATACACAAACGCACACACTTTTGCCACACACACAAACACCTTCTCTCCTCTTCTACGTGCACTCCATCCCAGATGACTCCTCTCCTGTTGTCTGACCAGGTCGCAACAACTTTATAGCCCGATGAATTGTTGAATTGTAATAGCCCGTTGGATACATCAGAGTTGCTAGGTTTGAGTTCAAAAGAAACTTGACTGCATCGCTCACAATGCAGACCTTAATAACTGTTGGTTTGGTCTGCTTTTACTTTTTCCTAACATGAATACATTGTACAGTAAACAGTTTCAACTACTTTTCTGACTTGTATGAGAGTGGAGTCAAAGGGAGACTTACACAGTGTATACAAATGAATAATGCTAATATAATAAAAAATGTTCTTTAAACAATTCTGCAATTCTGCATCCGTTCTGGATGTCCATTTTTAGTAATATCTGAGGGGACCAGTTTTATATAGTTTGGCTTGATTCAACTACAGAGAGCTATTCTTCTCATGTATAAACTCAGCTGAGTTTGGTCAGGTCAGAAGAGTTTAATTCTGTTGTTTTCATTCCAAGTGGAGCTCAGTTCAACTTTTTTTTTCTCCCCCAGCTCCTTGTACTTCTTACTCTTTGGCTGCTGCACTCTGGCTATATCCATCTTGTTACACTTTGGTCCTGGTCCTTGTGTGTGTGTGTGTGTGTGTATGTGTGTGTGTGTGTGTGTGTGTGTGTGTGTGTGTGTGTGTGGGTGTGTGTGTGTGGGTGTGTGTGTTGTGTGAAAACTTGCAGCCTGAGCCCGGCCTGCCACAGCTCCATTGCCCATGGGAGGGCTCTCTAAGTGGGCTAGACAGAAAGGCTGACTGGGGGAGATGGAGAGCTACAACCATGGAGGTTAATGCCACTGCTAGCTGTTATCGTGTGTGTGTGTGTGTGTGTGTGTGTGTGTGTGTGTGTGTGTGTGTGTGTGTGCGTGCGTGCATGCATGCATCTGCCAGAGAAAGTAGAATGGGGTAATTTGTGTGTGTTTTAATGAGGTGCGGATGGATGAAGAAGGCTGCTTGGCCAGCTAGAAAAGGCTTTGGCCTCTTTCAACCCCTCGGAGGGGCCATATGATGTCAAGCTCACTCTCTCTTTCTCTCTCTCCCACACACACACACACACACACACACACCCAAGGGTCTTTGCTGCACGGACACGTTGCTGCATCATCCCCTTTCCCTCCTGATTGCACTCCCTCTCAGTGCCTCTCTCCATTTCCGTCGCTCCCTCTGCATACAAAGACGTTTGCTTTCTCTCTGCCACTCTCTCAATCACTTGCTTTCACATCTCTATCCATCTCTTACACTCCCCTACCACAACTTTCACTCTCGCTCTTTCTGTCTCTCTCCTTCCTCTCGTTCTGTCTTCCTCCCTCTCTCTGACTCCCCCCGTCTGTCCCCGAAGAACCAGCCCCTATGCATATTTTAGCCCCTCTCCTCTCTTCCTCTCTTCTGTGCCTCTCCCCAGTGCCCCATAAATAGTGCAGACGTAAGCTGGTAAATAAGAGATGTTTTGGTGTGTGTCTGCATGGTAGTGTGTGTGTGTGTGTGTGTGTGTGTGTGTGTGTGTGTGTGTGTGTGTGTGTGTGTGTGTGTGTGTGTGTGTGTGTGTGTAATAAGAAATGCTGTAGCCCTGATCAGTGAGGTCCTTCTGGATCTCGCTCTGTCTTTACTCCCAGACACACAGGACTTTTCTCATTCTCTCTTTTAGTTTCTTTCTTTCAATTAGCTTGGCTGTAGGAGTTTTCCCACCGCCAACAAACAGTTGTTTTTGCATTCACACAATATTTTAAGATATACTTAAGAGTGCGTGATTTCCATTATCTTACCAGTATCCAAATATGTACAGCATGTACTGTTTCCCTACTGTAGAAGAATACCTGAAATAGTCATCATCTCTGACTCCCATGTTACATTCCCTGGCAGACTTCTTGATCTTCACATTCATTGTAAGCCTCCAGGGGGTGCTATACAGCAGCTTCTGCCTTTTAATGTTTTCTCCTCTCCCTCGCTCCATCCGTCACTCTTGCACTCCTCCCCAACCATCCCTTTTTTTCTGCCTGTTGTGCTACACAATTTCCTTTAGCACTAGTAAATATTTAACCATCGCTAGATGGGTGGATTGCTGGTCAGATGAATAAATGGATGTATGCGGGGGATCCTTCCGTTTGTTTGCGTGTTGATTCCCTTCACCGAATCTTCTGCCTTCCCCCCGTTTCCCAGCGGTGTTGAATATTTGAGATTTGTGCGTGCACGCAACCACAAAGACGAGCAGGGATCTGTACCCTCATAGACCGAGTTAAAAGAGCATGTAGTGTACACACAAGATGGATGGAAAACTGGGAAAATTAAGAAGCCGACATACAGAGAGGGATGGAAAAATCAACAGCTAGACAGAAAGACAGACATACAGTACAAAGGTCTAACTCAAGAGCAATTTAATTTTACATTTTAACTAGGGCTGCAGCTATCGATTATTTTAATAATCGAGTATACTACCGATTATTCCATTGATTAATAGAATTAAGGGGTCAAGAAATACTTTTGCTTTAAAGTAAACAGCAATAGTAAACATACAAAAGAGAGGTTTTCTTTTTAGAAAAAGCAAAGTTTGTATTGCCTAAATTGCATACCATAACAGGAATAGATGCTGATATTTTTCTAAGCACTGGCCGCATATGCCGCCAAGCCCCTTATTCTGTTGGCAAAAGTAGATTTTTGGTTGCCCAAATGTAAATCTTTTTGCCCCCTTCCCCGTCATGCCTCTGGCTCTTTACACTGCATATGTAAAGGAGCGGAACATGTGACTATACAAAGCTAACAGCAGGGCTATTCAACTACACTGTTCTGGGGGACACATTGTCAGAAGGCTAATACTGAGTGAGGAGAAATAATGAAGAATGCAGACATCATGGCATGGTCTCGTGACGTCATTCATGTGCATGTTAAGTAGGGCTGGGTATCGTTCAAAAATAATAAAATAATAAAATAATAAAATAAGCAACAGATACCAACTTCGATACCGGTTCCAAAAATTTTTGATACCAATTTTATTAAACAAACATATATATGACAACATTACACATTATGGTACAAACCTTTTTATTAATGTTTCAGCTCCTGCAACGTGAGCCGTCTCTGTGTAACGTAGAGTTTTTCCTGCTTGTCTCTATGACGTTTAACGTTAGACAGCCAATCACAGACATTATTAGATCTTGGCAGAAGCATGCTGAATGCTTATTGGCTCACTGACGCTGATGAGATTTACTCCTGGCCTTAGGTTTTGAAATTGGGTATTGAATGACGAGATATTTTTTGATACTCATTACTTTAGAGGCAATTCGGGTCGGTGCCTAAAAATTATCGAATTCCCTATCCAGCCCTAATATTAAGTAGCCATGAGGATTTACCGCTCCAGCGGTGAGGGGCTGGTTTGTCTCCTGCAGCCGCAAAATTTACAAAAATGTGTCCAAATTTCAAGATTCGTAGCAAACTAATAAACAGTTGAGTTTGAGCTTGTTTGTAAAACATCGCTATTTGCAGAGTGGCATGCTGTAGTTGTGTAAAACTCGGTGGAATGGATGAGTAGACTGGATGTTTTCTACTGAGATGCTGTAGCATTGACGCTATGCTATTGTGGTAAGCAATTTCGATTTACAATAGACACACTTTTTTTTGCATCTTAAAATGCATCCAAACTTTCTGTTGTTTCCTTTGGCCTGTCTCTTCTCTTAGCCCATTACTATTTTCACTCTCTTCCTTCATTTGTAATCCGCGCCGTCAGTCTGGTGAACACAGTCAGCGGTACATTGATTAAACGAAGCTTCGAGGCAAAGAATTTAGCATCGAGGATTTCTAGTAATCGAATTATTCGAGTTACTCGAGGCCTCGTTTCAGCCCTAATTTTAACATAGTTGGACCACCTCCCAACATCATTGTCTATACCTTAAAAGGAATATTTGAAGGTTTCCCTCCGAGCTAAAGTAAAGAATAAAATCTTTATCTTGGTAGTTAATGTGGCACGGAGAATAGCTTGAGACACTGTTCAATACCTGCGGTTGGCATGAGGGCTGTGTGTGTGTGTGTGTGTGTGTGTGTGTGTGTGTGTGTGTGTGTGTGTGTGTGTGTGTGTGTGTGTGTGTGTGTGTGTGTGTGTGTGTGTGTGTGTGTGTGTGTGTGTGTGTGTGTGTGTGTGTGTGTGTGTGTGTGTAACGAGCAGTCTGTGAATAATGTTGTCTTTGTCTGAATCTAGGGTTAGAGCCTCACTGTCTCCCTCTAACTCAATTATGGAATGGTGTGGATGTGGCTGAACTGGCAATAGGGTGTGTGTGTGTGTGTGTGTGTGTGTGTCTGGATGTTGCTGTCAGTTGTGAGTGTTGGGAAAAGCCAGTGTGTACTCTCTGATCCATGTATCCCTTGGCTCCCTTGGTGTGTGTGTGTCTGTGTGTGTGTGTGTGTGTGTCTGAGTGTGTGTGTGTGCGCGCGCGCATATAAATTTGATCCGTAGATCCCTGTGGCGTTCCAGGGGAGGGTACTCAGCTGCTCTCCCGCTCACTGGGAGACTCTGTGTTATTAGAATGGGGACCTGGGACGGACACACACACTCTCTCTCTCTCTCTCTCTCTCTCTCTCTCTCTCTCTCTCTCTCTCTCTCTCTCTCTCTCTCTCTCACCTCCCTGAATCCCTGGACTTGAAGGTATTTGCAGCAGGGGAAAAAAGAGACAGTAACAAAAAGAGAATCAAAGAGAGAGGTAGAGAGACCTACAGAGAAAGACTGCAAGCCAGCCTTACCTGATACAACTACTACTACTGCCACAGTACCACAGCTACTACTATTTCTAGTATTACTAGAAGTACTACTTTTACAGAGCACTATCTAAGCAACCTTAATTATGGAAGTAATTGTGCAACATTTTAGTAAAACAAAAAATTAGAAGCAAAGCAATACAACCATATCAACTGTCAAAACTTAGTCCTGGCAGCCTTTTTTTCTTTTTCCCTCCTACCACTTTAGCAACAAATTGCATACAAATTGTGTCCATGGCTGTAAACACTGTTGGGATTTGTGTATGTGTATTTTTTTTCCATTGTTCCACACTGTGAATGCAAAGCAGATTGTGTTCATGTTGGATTTAAATAGAAAACAAATCTCAATATGAGACCAGTTAATCATCTGGAATTTTTTATATTTGTATGCGTGTGTACACCTGTGTGTGTGTGTGTGTGTGTGTGTGTGTGTGTGTGTGTGTGTGTGTGTGTGTGTGTGTTTGCATTCATGCTTTGATGAACTTACCACCAGAAGACCGTCAAAAGGCATACACAGTGAGGGAGGCGACAGAGAAAAAAAAAAAACGAGTCAAAAGAAGTTACTTGTTGCTTTGATGTAAAGCGGAGGAACAAACGGACAGACGCAGAGAGGCAAAGACGGGCAGAGCGAGATAAAGAGGGAGAAAGAGATAAATAGAGGAAGGGACAGATACAAAGGAATTACACTCTGCCAGCACCTGGAGGGTTCTTAACAGCTTGGACCATGTTCCTGTCTGTGTGTGTGTGTGTGTGTGTGTGTGTGTGTGTGTGTGTGTGTGTGTGTGTGTGTGTGTGTGTGTGTGTGTGTGTGTGTGTGTGTGTGTGTGTGTGTGTGTGTGTGTGTGTGTTGTAGAGACAGGTGAACAGAGGCAATGTGTCACAGAACAGGACAGACTCTGCATGGCATAGTGTTCTATCAGCCTTGCCAAAATACACTCATACAGATATGGGCACGGCACACACAAACACAACTACATGTCGCCACATCGACAGATGAAAAACCCAATTCATTTATTTTTTTTTTGGCTCTGTATAATGATTCCAATACAGAGTATCCATTGGCCTATTTGTGTCAACAGTTGGAGTTTTCTTTTCCTCTGACTCGTTGAGTCTGATCTTTTTTGCACATCTACAGTATGATGGGTAAAATTCATTCTTACTCTGGGGGCACACCACTAGAATCAGAGCAAGTATGTGACGTTTTTACACGTCTTAATAAAATGTTTGACTGAAGTTAACAATTTCTTTCCTGTTTTGAGCCGTTTAAAAGGCAGCTTTAAAGAAATACTTTATCCTCAAAATGACCAATTGTATATCAATTAGTCACCGAGGGTTGCCCATAATTCATGAAGAAAAAGTCTTGATGCATTGAAGTATTAGGGGCCTACCTGTAACAACCGCAAAACTAGATAAAAACATCAGTTTACAAACTCTCAGGCAACGGTGCAGTATCTCGTTGTTCCTGTCGTATGCTCAGTACGTCCCAAGCACACTGCGAAAACATTACTGATTACAACTCTGCCGCTACTCGTCTGAGAAGCTTGCACATGTGCATTAATCATCCGTGCGATTCGGGACAAGTGATGCGCAAGCACAAGCGGGAGACTTGTTAATGCAGATTGTTCTGTTGACATTTTTAAATGATAAAAGCAAATGACATAAACATACCTAAATATACATATACTAATATGTTAATGCACACTTTGTTTTGTTGGCACTTTCATCAGGCATTCACACTGCATCTCTGCTCTCACTTTTCCCTCGCTCTTCCTCCTTCTTTTCCTCCCCTTCCATTCCTTTCCATCTATTCCTCCCTCGTTTCATGTATCAACCCAACCCAATCTACTCTCATCCTTCACTCATCCCATTTTCATATCAGTGCTCTCTCTGTTTTTCGTCCTGCCCTTTAGGGTGCATGGTAATAAAAAAAAAAAAAGCTGGCCCCCTAGGGACTCATGGGGATTGGGTGTTGCAGTAATATGACAGTGACACGGAAAACCGGCACGCTCTGCTGAATTGTGAGCTCATGTGTGTGTCGGATGGACCATGTCTGTGCATTTATTTGTACATCTGTAACCTTTAAATGCATTTTTCATTTATGTCTGCCTGACATTTTGCATTGCCAAGTGTTTGTGTGTGTGTGTGTGTGTGTGTGTGTGTGTGTGTGTGTGTGTGTGTGTGTGTGTGTTATGTGCGTGCGTGCATGCGTGTTCCTGCTTACAGTCAGTGTGCTGCCTGTATTTTTATGAGTGTGTTTTTGGATGCTTGTGTTTGTCTGTCTTGTCACCTATGTCTGCAGGCTCCAGTCCTCATCTGGCACTCAGCTTCACAGTCTACAAGGACCACATTCCTCAGCCCTGTGTGTGTGTGTGTGTGTGTGTGTGTGTGTGTGTGTGTGTGTGTGTGTGTGTGTGTGTGTGTGTGTGTGTGTGTGTGTGTGTGTGTGTGTGTGTGTGTGTGTGTGTGTGTGTGTGTGTGTGTGTGTGTGTGTGTGTGTGTGAGAGAGAGAGAATGGGACAGATCATTCATATTTTCGAGCAAACCATTTTTATTTATGATGGTGTGTCTTAAATGTGTCATGTTATTTGTGTTAGAGGTGAGGTCACTTCCTATTTTGTGTAACGGCTTCCAACAGGGAGCTCTCACCTTTGCTGTGAATCTGGTGCTGATCCATGCGTGTTCGCCTCTGACGTTGTGGGTGTGTGTGTGCGTGTAGGTGTGTGTGCCCTTCATGCTGTGAGTGTATTTTGGGTTGTGTTTACTGCTCCAAACCGGGCTGTTTGGGCCAGTAGCAACAGGAGAGGGGAAGTCACCTGGGAGAAAGAAAGGGAGGGGAGCTCTCCAAACAGGACATGGTCAGAGAGGTTACCATGGGTGGGGTGACGGAGGAGAAAAGTGCGGGTCATCGTGACTTGGCTGGAAAGAGGGGAGGCTACAGGAAGTTTTGGAAAGATACTCTGAAAGTAATGCATGTAAGTTTAATTTACAATAGGAGGAGGAGAGACATGGAGCAGTGGGAGGGGAGCAGGGAATACGTGTCGGTGGGATGTTAAGGGCAGGGGGGGCGTTTATTTTCGATCCGCTCCTGAGGCAGCATCCTGTCCTGGACGGGTGGTGCTAAAGACAAGCCAGGGAGCAGAGGAAGAGGGTTAAGACAGCCCATCTGCTAGTCCCAGACACACACACACACACACAGAGACATACTGTAGACACACTCACACTGTTGGAAGAGTGTCAACTCTGAGCTATAAATATACTGAACCCAAAGAAGACCACAAGGCGACTAAGGTGATTTTTCATTTGGTGTTAAAAACAGCAGTGGAGATGGGGCACACATACACTCACACACACACTCAGACACACGCAGCAATTGGACTGCCTCCAATTACCCCCACATACACACACATTTGACACAAATTCACGTACTGAGAGACGCTTGCTGATACATGGAGGCAGCACACACAAACGCACCCACGGCATTGTTCCAACAGTAGTGCTTCCTCTTCCTGTGTCTATTAGAGACTTGGCACCTACATTTTAAGGTGCAGTTATAACATTACAGGGCAGCAAAGTGTGTGTGTGTGTGTGTGTGTGTGTGTGTGTGTGTGTGTGTGTGTGTGTGTGTGTGTGTGTGTGTGTGTGTTGTTCATGTAACTGAGCGAAAGTTTCGCCATCCTACTGATTTTGCCATTGCCATGTTTGTCAGTTGCGGAGTCAGATTGTTCTCATGTTACTTTAATCTGTGTTTTAAGGCGTATTTTTCCTCTCTACAGTCTCAGTTGAGGCCAGATGGTGCATTCAAACACATACCTGTACACATGAAGTTGGCCAGGCATATCGCTGATCATGTACATGCACATACTGTACACACACACACACACACACACACACACACACGCACACACACACACACACACACACACACACACACACACATCATTAAAGGTGACAGCGGTGTGCCCCCACCCCTCTAAAACACAACCATCAGCAACATCACCACAGCACAAAAGCACTCGCACACACATTTAGCGTGTAAGGCACTAGATAACCGAGAGGAGCAGGACGAGGCAGATTACATTTTCTCTTATCTCTATCTCTCGGTTTCCTCTGTCGCACCCTTTCCTCATGAGACTGTGTGTGTGTGTGTGTGTGTGTGTGTGTGTGTGTGTGTGTGTGTGTGTGTGTGTGTGTGTGTGTGTGTGTGTGTGTGTGTGTGTGTGTGTGTGTGTGTGTGTGTGTGTGTGTGTGTGTGTACTTTTGTGTATTCTAGTCTTTGCAAATTCTTAATTGGCATCCTGTGTCCGTGCATGCATGTGCTCTTAGGTGCGAGTCCAAGTCTGTGAATGCATTCGTGTGTGTGTGTGCGTGCACGTGTGCGTGCGTGTGTGTGTGTGTGTGTGTGTGTGTTGGTGCGTGTGGGTAATGCGACAGGGCCATATTTCCCCTGGGCTCAGGGCTCTGCAGGCTTTAGCCTCGCTCTCTCTAAGCAGTTTAGGAAAAACAATGACAGGCCTCTGTATTGACTGGTCTGGCCTGGCCCTGGAAGACGGGCTGTTCCCACTACAGCACACACCCCCCTCCGCTATGAAAAGAAATAGTAGAAATATGGTGAAATAAAGTCCCAACCAGGGTTCATGTTCATATTTATTTTATGTAAGCCATTCAAGAACGGAGTTTTACAAAACAATATAAACCACCCTGACCCTGAACTGGAAGAGGCTGACAAAAACACAGAATGCAGCAGAATGAAAAAAAAAAAAAAATAAATAAAAAAGGCTGCATAGCTAACCTGTATCTAGCATGCTGCTCTCACATGGTTGAGGCCTTTCTTGTCTCAGCTGAAACGAGAACCTGGACTTCATTTCCACTTACTGTATCTCTGTTTTACGCACATTTTTTTAAATTTTGAATCTTTTTTTTTTTTTAATTAAGAAGCCTTCCTGTTGTTGTTGTTGTTTATTCTTAATGCAAATTATTTCACAATTGCTTCGTCTGCCTCACATTAAAACACTTCCACGAGGTTGTGGGGGCAATAGCCCCTTCGCTTTGCTGGAAGGCTTTTATTGTGAAACCTCTGCAGGTGTAGAGTTTCATTAAAGGCAGCTCGTCTCGAGAATTCAGGCCTAGAACCACAGTTAACACTAAATATACAACCAGTCGACTTCTCCTCCTCCCCTTCACTCCTCCTTCTGTCACCGTAGAATAGAATATATCAATTACTCTGCTGTAGAGTAGATGTCACTGTGACACACACACACATTTCTGATCGATTGCAGTGCTGCATAATCAATACCAAGCTCCCAACAACGTAAATGAAGAGAAGTAACTCGGAGGTGTCAGACGGTGCGTGCGTGTGTGTGTGTGTGTGTCATATAAAGTGTGTAGCATGAAGTATTACATTCCTCTCTTATCTCTATCCTTTTCTCTCTCTCTCTCTCTCTCTCTCTCTCTCTCTCTCTCTCTCTCTCTCTCTCTCTCTCTCTCTCTCTCTCTCTCTCTCTCTCTCTCTCTCTCTGGGCGATTTCCAGCAGTCCACTGCAGCGCTGCAAGCTCCTCCAGGGAGTGACCGTGGCCTCCCTCCCTCCATTGCTCCCTCCTCTTCCTCTGTCCTTCCCTCCATCCCTCGCTCAGTCTACAAATCAATACGGCAGCAGCAGGACCAAAAGAACCTGAGGGAAAACACACACACACAAACTCTCTCCCTGTTCTCTCTACTTCTTTCCTTTCTACTTCCCCATTTCCTTGTTGAAATCCTTCTACTACTGGGTCAATTTCTAATTTCTAAAGGTGTAATAACAAAAGCCTCCTCTCCTCTCTCCTGTCTCCTCCCTCCTGTCCCCTCTCCTCTTGTGTTAAACACGGTCACGTAAAGAGGAATGAGCCTGACCTCTTCTGGCGATGAGAGGAAATGCAGCCAGTTAGCTCGCTGATGGAGCAGAGAGGCTGAGGATGAGAGAGAGAGAAGGATAGAGTGAGAGGCAGCAGACAGAAAGAGATAGAAAGAGAGAGAGAGAGAGGAGGGTTTTCTATCATAATGGGGTCAGTGGCTCCCATACATCACTGGAGAGGCCTCCACACAAACACGCGCACACACACACACACACACACACACACACACACACACACACACACACACATACATGAACAGACACTTATTTTTCACTGTCCTGGTCATTATTTTTCTCATTTGCTCACCAATTTCTCTGAAATACTTCTATGGCGTGTGTCACTGACTGACTGTGCGTGCGTGCGTGCGTGCGTGCGTGCGTGCGTGCGTGCGTGTGTGTGTGTGTGAGAGACATTAATACCCTTTGCTTTCCCCTGGACGGGCTAGCTTGGCCTCTAAAGCTAAGTGATATACATGCTCATACACAGTCATACAGCATACACTGTTTCTGTACTGTATCTCTCACACACACACACACACACACACACACACACACACACACACACACACACACACACACACACACTTGCACACCAAAGGGCTCAACAAAACATGCACAGCAAGATAAGGGCCATAGAATGACAAATAAGTATTTATCAACCCCAAACCACGTATAATCCTTCACATTTCTGTCCCCATCCACCACTCCTCGCCTCTCTGTTCTGTTCATCCCCCAATCTCCTCCTTTTTTTTTCTTTCTCTCATCCGCTGTTCTTTTTTGTCCTTTTTTTCTGTAGTGGGGCCTATCTGTGAGAGAGAGCGATTAATCTGAGAAAGCTGCTGTTAGTGATGGTGAATGTTGGGGGGGGGGAGTTGATTGGGAAGATCTCACTGGGATTGTTGTTGTGTGTGTGTGTGTGTGTGTGTGTGTGTGTGTGTGTGTGTGTGTGTGTGTGTGTGTGTGTGTGTGTGTGTGTCTGTAAGTGAGAGTGTATATGTGCGAATAAGCAGGGATGATAGGGAAGTATTGCAGAGGGAATTTGTGTGTGTGTGTGTGTGTGTGTGTGTGTGTGTGTGTGTGTGTGTGTGTGTGTGTGTGTGTGAGAGAGAGAGAGAGAGACTTAGGGAATGTTTCACAGGGAGAAAGCACAGTCTGGGGGAAATGATGAGGAGGAAAACATCCAATTCTCTGATACACAAAAACACACGCACAAACACACCCATTCCCAGAGATATCTTTCCAATCATCTCCCCATCTTCCACACTCATACACAGACCGTATCTCCCCAGCTTTAGATGTGATTCTAGCCAAGTTCCAAACCAGCAAAATCCAGATTATCACGAGTTCAGTTCCCCATTGTAGTTACGGGAACAGCCACAGAGGACTGATTGTGTGTGTGTGTGTGTGTGTGTGTGTGTGTGATAATGTGTATAGAAGCAAACATGCATTATTTTAACAGTCCCAACACTCCACAAGAAGAAGCCTGTACAAGTTAACGTATATTCATCTTTCAGTAAGAAAGTTGAACATATTATAAGCAGTGTGTGTGCGTGGGCAGTGTAGTGTGTTTGTTTTCATGCGTGCCTACCTCCGTCGTTTACCCATTCAAATCCGCCTCTGAATCTCGGTTCCTCCACTCTAATTTTCACCTAGAGATCGCTGCACTGGTCTCCCTTTGTGCTCTCACTGCTGTTTTGAATTTTAATTTTGAGAAGGAAAAAAAAAAAGGTGCTTTTTGCGTTGCGATTATGTATTGATGTGTAGTGCGCTGATGCCTTTGGAGAGGCGCGAGTTCAGTCGTCTCCGCAGCATGGAGACCGTCTGTTTAAAATATGAATCACGATTTCAAAAGACACTAGGGTTTCAACACATCTGAATAAACAAATCGGGGCGCTGGGTTCCCACAGACAGGAAAACGACAACACAACAAATACAATATGATCTGTAATTATTTGGTTCTGACTAAAACCAGGTTCTTTTTTTTAGATGACCAGCTATGTATTTGGGTGCGCTGATGTGTGCAAAAATATAAGCACACGAGTGAAGTTAAGTGAGTGCCGCACATCCATTTGTTCCCCACAGAAACCACCATTAATAATGTTGTCTAACACAAGCATTTCATTTCTGTTTGTGTTGCAATGCATGGTGAATTTCAAAAATCTGCTACAGATATGTATGTATCCATTTTTCGAAATATTTAACTTTTTTTCTAGCTCTCAAAATCTTTCGTGTGAGCGACAACACCACAGTACTGTGCCTACTAGTTTGTGCTTGTTTTTTTTCTTTTTTTTGATCTTTTCTTCCTCTTCTTTCATCAGACCATGTATAAAGTGAGGAGGCCTCGCTGCATGTACTGTGGGAGGCAGTTGTTTCTGTTCTCTTCTATTATTGGTTGGGGGGGTGCAAGTGGAAAGCTCTATGCTCACGTAGCCCATTATTTCTCTCATCATGGGTTCTCGCTTTTTTTCCCCTCTATCTCTCCCTCTCTCCCTCTCTCCCTCCAGAACCACACACTGAGTCAGCACGCGCAGTGAGACCGCGGCCCGGCAGGATCTCTCGGCTCAGCCGGGGCCCCCGACCCGGAGCCGGCAGGGGACTCCCATCTCCACATCACAGCCAATCAAAGTGTCATTTGCTACTCACATGTAAAACTCTAACGATCGCGCCACTGGGCGCGGCTATTAGGAGCAGCGGGGGAAAGGAATATTAATGGGATATGCTATTAAATAAAGAAAAGGGAAAAAAGTGGGTGAGAGAAACGGTAAGAGCTAGATGAAGGAAAGAGAGTAAGAGTAAAACAAAAAAAAAAAAAAGGTATTGTACGTGCAGTATTTTTTATTGTCCCTGTCAACCCCCCGACCCCCCTCCCCCCACCGGCTTCTTCCTCCTCCCCTTCTCCTTTCCTCTCCTCCCAACCATCACCCTCCAGGTCAGGCATTTTATTTTATTTTTTAACAAATAGAAAAAGGAAAAAAAAGACCCTTTGTTATGGGATTTTTTTTTTTATAGATTGTAGGAAAAAAACTTCACTTCCTCGCCCCCCTCCGTTGCTTATTGTATTTATCTTCATAAGTGCCAATTTCTTTGATTTTTTTTTTCTTTCTGCCATATGCTCTTCTTTTCTTTGTTTTCATTTTCGTACCTTTCATTTCTCGCCGTAAGTAGGTACTTGTGCTGTGTTGTGATTGTTTGTTTGCCAGTCGTAATATTCCTGAGTCCCCCCCCCCGCCCCAACTCTCCTTTTTATGATTATTGTTATATATTTTTTTCCTTTTTGTAATTACTATCAAAAAAAAGACATCAACCTAAATAAAGTGCAGAAAACCATACAGATGTTTCTTTTTTTTTTTTTTTTTTGGATTGGGTTTTCCAGTCTCTATGGGGCCTATAATGGTTATTGTAAAAATGAATATCATCGATTTCAGTGCGTCTGGTCAATGACTGCTTTTTAAATGTGAATTAACCAGATTGCAATAATCTAGTACAGACAAAAAAAGATAAAACAAATAAATAAATGACAAATAAAGATTTTCTGTGTGATGTGCATTTATTCAGAAGAACTAAATCTGTGAACTTGCGCGCATACCTCATGTGTCGTCAATCAGTAATGGCTCTAATTTTCAACTGCAATACCCTCCAAGTCGTGTGGAAATACTAATGGTGATGCAGAGCTACGCGTGATGGTGAAATGATGGCCAACATCAAGGGTGAACTTCCAGAAGTTCGGTGCAGATTTTAAAAGGCAAGGTTTTCTTTTTTTAATAGAGCACATTTCATGCAACAAGGCATTTCAGAGTTAGCCTGGTTGACACCAGACCCTTCTCAGTTGTAACTGAGAGGGGGGTCATCATTCACAGCCCATTTCCAAAGGGGCGTCACCAACGAACGCCGCTCAAATGCCCCTGGGCGCAATTGGATAGTCCTTCAACCAATCAGACCAACGATCTGGGTGACGTAGCAGCGACAGCGGCATCAACGGGTTGCTGCGATTCGGTGGCCGTCATGTTGAATGTTAACAAAAAGCTGCTCGCCGTCGCTGCGTTAACGTCATCGTGTAAAGCCCGCCTCAACGGTTGTGATTGGTGTAAAGCCTGCCTCAGCGGTTGTGATTGGTGCCTCGATTTGGAAAAATTGGAAATGGGCTTGAATGGGCTCTTGTCTTGGCCAGACTGACTGGGGCTACCAGGGGCCGCTACCAAATTGCCGGAAGTTCGTCAGGGTTTTTCCCAGGCTAGTTCCGAGTGCTTTACATACTGTATTCTAAACATTAAAAGATGTGAGGTTCCCAACATGGATGTAAAGACCCTTCTATGGGGTCACAACATGACTAATGGGAGCAAGGAGAAAAAACATATTTCTGCTACAGTACGTCTACTTTTCTCTAATCTGCTTATTTTCTTGTGAGATGTCTTCAATAAAATCTTCAACTGAAACAATCTGCAAAGAACAAATCAAAAATCCTTAAATGACTTTTTCGCAGTTCAGACATACTGTAAAACTTCCAAATAATGACACCTACCACCACGCCTGAAGGGAGCGTTGCTGAATGTGTTGAAGGTGTATTAACTCAGTGAGTTAAGATGGCATCTTCCTTCTCTGATTGGATCTAGTCTGAACGAGAAGGCCAAAATGCACATTCCAGCACAGTGTTCACATCCACTATAATATCTTTGAGTTCCAAGAGTGCAGACAGTACCCGGCTCTCAGTGATTTTGGATAATGCCACATGAGCCACATATGCAGGTGCCTAACCGTGCAACGCGCTATAGCCTACATAAGAGTGCGAATTTTTAGTGGCAGTAATACAAACTTAGGGGATCAGCAAAGTGATTAGAAATCATCCAGATGGGGACATGGATGTCTGTACCATTTGTTATGGCAATCCAGCAAATAGTTGTTGAGATATTTCAAACCACAAAATTCATGCCCATGGTGGCAGAGGAAAAGTCAGAGGATTACCAAAGTCAGTCGGATTCATCGTCTAGGACAGGGGTCTTCAACGTCTTTTAGGCCAAGGACCCCTTGGCTGAAAGAGCGACAGAGCTGGGACCCCCTACTACTATATCGTATACAATTGAGTTGCCTATTATACTGGGCCAGAGGGATAATTATCTTCATCTTTATTATTATTATTTATACGTAATGTTTTAATATTAAACATGTATGTGGAAGACACAGCAAATCCTTAAGCTTAAATGTATCTGTGAATGGCTACCGTAGTGGCTACCTCAGGTTACTTAGTAAAGCCTATCATCAATGTCGTGTAAGTTAAATGTTATTTTTTTACACAAATAGGCTGAGTTGCCTTTGCTTATAATTTGTTGTATTCATGTTCATGTATATTTATAAAAAATAAAAAAAACACTTTCAAATTCAATAATTTGGCAGGATCTCCTGCAGTAACTGAGGACCCCCTAGGTGTCACGGACCCCCTGTTGAAGATCTCTGGTCTAGGAACCAAGAAAAAGACTATCTATTATTGTGTAAATCCTTCTCTGGATAAATCAAATGGCTGCTGCTCTATGCATCTAGTATGCTTGCTTTTCACTAATATCTAATCTAATACAATACAATTGAGTAAATGGTCTTCTGTTGGCCCAATATTCAATTCAGAGTACTGAAGACCACGTTGCCATTGTTGGGCAGTTAGAGCAGCCCAGATTATTAATATGACATTTTAAATCAGATTTAAAGCAGATTTGTCAGCTAAACATTCATTCTGTGAACTCCACTCCAACCTAGTATCACAAAAAGGTTTCAAGATTAGTAATGCTGTTCATGCCCAATTTCCTACCCTACCTAATATGTTATGTAACTTTGAAATAGTAACATCAGA
Source organism: Perca fluviatilis (assembly GCF_010015445.1). NCBI lineage: Eukaryota > Metazoa > Chordata > Actinopteri > Perciformes > Percidae > Perca > Perca fluviatilis. Next base: position 35,509,593 of record NC_053119.1, read on the forward strand.
CAATGTCTCCTCATTTTTAGGTGGCAAGAGTGAAAATAAGTAATCCTCAACATGTGTTCAGAATCAGAATCAGAATCAGAAATCAGAATCAGCTTTATTGGCCAGGTTTACGTAAACAAACAAGGAAATTTAACTCCGGTAATCTTTGCTCTCAAAGTACAAAACTCACTTAACATATTAAGAATAAAAACAGAAGTGACAGTAAAAATATAAAAAAATTATGTTAGTGTACAGTATAACAATACAATATAATTTACAATTTTACAAAAAATATACAAAAGAGAGGGAAGGAATAGTGCAATATCAGTCAATAGTCGGAGATTTTAGGATTTAAATATGAGTACAGTGCAAGGCAGATCAGTGCAATGGTACTATATTAATAACAATATTGTAATTGTAGGATTGAAAGAGACATGAGGTAGATGAGCAGAACAGTGGTGATTGACTTTGTTCAGTGTGAGGGTGGGGGCTATTCCTGAGGGTTCAACAGAGTGACTGCTTGGGCAAAGAAGCTGTCTCTGTATCGCCTACCAGAGGGAAGGAGGGTGAACAGTTTGTGACCAGGATGTGAGGGGTCTGCAGAGATTTTTGCTGCCCTTTTCCTGACCCTGGATGGATGGAAGGTCAGTTCCAATGATCCTCTCGGCAGCCCTAATTGTCCGTTGCAGTCTGGCCCTATCCCCTTTGGTGGATGACCCAAACCAGACAGCGATGGAGGTGCAGATGACAGACTGAATGATGGCTGAGTAGAGAGTGGTCAGCAGCTCCTTGTGTTCTGGTTTCAGAATGATGAAGAAAGTTGGAGAACAATTAGATAGAAAATAGGACATAGGCTAATCACATGATGATTATGTCCTTGGCAACTATCATGTTTTTCCCAAATGATGTTGAGATTTTAGGCATTCTCTTATCAATAGTGCATATAGCTGCCATTAAGGGAGCATATGCCCCTGGACTAGGGCTGCTCGATTATGGAAAAAAAAATAATCACGATTATTTTGGTCAATATTGAAATCACGATTATTTAACACGATTACTCATTAACATTTGGATATAATGGATAGTGTCCAGGGTATAATCTGTTAGTGTCCTTTATCTCACAGAAAGAGTCTTTGGATCAGAATAAAATCAGTTTTACTACTGTGGGTTCAGCTTTACAGATATCACACATAACGTTACACAGCTAATGAACAGTTCCACAGACATAACACAATGTGCATCTCACATCACGTTCACTCACCACAAACCAGTGTGCCAAAATATCAACAATAATGTCGCCGTCAGTGGGCTCATTTGCTAGCTAACCTTATGAAAAATCCAGCACGTAGACGGTACCTTAGAGTAACGTTACGTGAAACAGGTGATTCCTGCTCATTTACATACAGTTTAACAACAAAACTAAATGCTGAGGGAACATTACTATGATTTTTCATGTTGTTTTTGAGCAGTATGCCTATGCACCCCCACTAAGATGGAAAAAGTTTTAAACAGTAAGTGAAAACAGCGTGTCGGGGGAATACAACGTCTATAGACAGTATACTACAGAGGGGGGGCTAAGGCAGAGGGACCGCAGGGTTAGCTAACGTTAGCTGTTCCCAGACAACTGAGTTGGTTTTGCCTTTTTTTGCTCACCAAACGCTGCTGCCATCTTTACTCGCGCTGAGTTTTTAAATTCCAGCGGATGATATGCACACGACTTGCCTCCCTGACTGGCTTCGGGAGGGGCGGATGTGCGCATGCGCGTGTCATTCAGAACACAAGACAAAATAAAAGTTTGTTCTTGCAAAACAGAACATGGCAAAATAATCGTTTTTTTCTTGGTTATACTATTTTGGTGATCGTTGGGAGCCAAAATCGAAATTCAATTAATTGCACAGCCCTACCCTGGACCCCTTAAGTTTTGGCTAAGCGAGCCCCGAAAATGTCTGGTTCCGCCCCTGCCTTTTACCACAAGCACCTGACTTGCCAGAAGATGATTTCAGTAGCTGTTTAAAGTTCATTAAAGTTGGTTAATTGTTTGGTTAAATGCCTCTATAGACCTTTTTTCACGGCAGACATGTTGACTTGTCATAGTAAAGCACAGGTGTGTTCAAAACCATTAGTGATGGCTGCATTCCACTGGTATTGTGCATGCTGACTCACTGAAATAGATTACTGGGACACTTGATGGAACTGAGCCATCGTTAAGGTTATCAATTTCAGCTGTTCTTTTCCTACTATGACAAGTCATAAACGTCTGCTGTGAAAAAGGTCCATTGTTGTGTATAGGGGAACACCATAATCTCACTTACACACATCAGAGTCTACATTTTAGGTCGACTAGCACTTCCACTTTTTTTTTTAATCATAGCCATAATAACTGCAAAATGCAGACGGTCCCTGCAGCTGACGTGACGGTTGAACTGGACGCACATATAAAGTTAGTTGAACTCGAGCCGTGCGTGCGGTAAGAGTCGTGCCACACAAAGCTTCACGTTTTGTCAACACAAGTAGTCTTTCGCCGTTACAAACTAACGGCAGTGCACGACAGAGGCTACATCGGTTAAATAGCTCTTTGTGTCAGCACAGCTCGGTCCGTATAGCTATATTTCCGGGTGGTACGAGCTCTGCTCCGGTAACGTTACATCCTAGCTAGCATCAGTTGTATTCAGCATCCCTTCTCCACCCAGCCACAACAACAAGCTACCGGAGGCCGGGACACAAACAAAACCAGCCGATAACCGAGTACAGGTCTATAATTGATGACTTATAGCTGAAAGCCAAAGCGAGGGCAGCAGTACGGGCAGGAGTTATGGCTGCGTCGCTTCTCTTCGAGACCGACATCAGGCACCGGTCCATGGCGGAGGAGGATCCGAACGGGAATGAGCACGGGGCGGCTGCACGCAGCGCGGCGCCTCGCTGGGGACCGCAGCACGCCGGGGCCCGGCAGCTCGCAAGGCTCTACTCTCCCGGTGAGGACGTGCTTATTGTTTGTTTGTGTTGTTGCTGTTGTCGCTGCCTAAAAGCCACAGGGAGACATGATGATGATGATGATGACGATGAAATGTGGCTATAGGACTTGATATCATAAATGGCATGTGACCAGTGGTGGAATGTAACTAAGTACATTTACTCAAGTACTGCAGGCTACCATAAGTACACATTTGAGGTAACTTGTAGACCTACTTTACGTGAGTCTTTTCTTTTCATGTCACTTTCTACTTCTACTCCACTACATCTTAGAGAGAAATAATCCTTCTCTTTACTCCACAACATTCATCTGACAGCTTTAGTTACTGGTTACTCTATAAATGAATTTTTTTTTAAAAAAAAAAAATTTCCACACAAAAAAAATGAAGTTTATAAAATGTAATGTTTTATTATAAATGTAACTACCCAACAATATGGCCTACAAGTCCAGCTGACAGAACTGATAGTTTCCAGTTTCTGAAATGTGAGGATTTGTCTGCATTGAGCAGGCTACTGTTACTATTAATGGATCCTACTTTAAGTTCATTTTCCTGATGATACATTGGCTACTTTTACTTAAGTAAAATTTTTTAATGCAGGACCTTTTACTTGTACAGAGTATTTTTACAGAGTGGTATTAGTACTTTTAATTCAGTAAAGGATCTGAATACTTCTTTCACCACCTGAATATGACTGATCAAAACCGTTACAAGCCACGGTCTGTCATTTACCCTGCTGTACATTTAGGGCTTGGCGATAAATACATTTTTATTGATTAACTCGAGTGTGTAGTTAACGTCGATTTCTTAAAATGAAATTCGGTTTTCTCCTTAACAACAGTTGCTCTGTCCCCGGCTCACAGTCTCCTATTCTCGGAAAACTGAACCACCAATTACCGCTGACCTGACGGAGTACCACGCGGAGACGGTGTTGAGGAGCTCTGTTGCGGCTCAACACATCTACTAAACGCTGCTGATACGACCGAGCTGTGACGGACGTCTGTAGCGGCTTAAAGCTACATTGTGTAAGAATTACTCCCATCTAGCGTTGAGATCATATCGCAATCAACCCTCATCCTTTTCCAGTCTCTTTGCTCTTTTCAATATCTGTTTTCTTTTTCTGGGCGAAGAAGAAGACTCCTGTTCCTGAAATTTGGATTTTAAATACGTGTGGTCCTCCATGTTTCCTTCTTCAAAGCGACGATACCCGTTAGCAGCAGCTGTGAGTCGAAAACGCGAAAGGCGGAGCAGTATGTCCTGTATGTCCCTTACCGGCTAACGTATTTCAAGATGGCGCATCATTATGGAGCATCTACCCCAGTTCATGCAAGCACAAATGTAAAATTCCAAGCTAATAGGAATACGTGGAATTGATGGTGGTGGTAAATATTCATGAAAAAGGACAAGTTTGTGATGGGGCAACACCGATTTTTGATAATGAACAACTAAACACGTTACACACTGGACCTTTAAACAACTAGCAATCGCCGCTTTGTAGCACGGAGCTCCTCTTCGACGTTTTTTTTACCGCTGGTTACTACGAAGGAGCTTGCTACAGGTATGCTAACGTTCACGAGACCATGGGATGTTAATGTACGTTACTCAGCAACAAGTGAAAACGGGGGCAAGGTTGCGCGATCAAGTTAAAGAATTGAACTTTTAGCGAGGAACGAGAAGTATATTACCTGTATGTGTTAAAACCGCTTTATCTCACGCATCGGTTTTGTTGTTGTTGTTGTTGAATATATAGCATCATTATATCATTTTAGATTTTTTTAGATCCTAGATTTAATTTTTTTTAGGCCATATCGCCCAGCCCTATGTACAGCTAAGGATCACATTTTTCAGTCTGCAATTTACTGAAAAGCAACTTTGTCCCTAATATGTTTTGGTTATTAATATCTGCTAGACTATGCCCACACTAATAACACTAAGCTTAGCTAAATATGAAATTGAAGCATGAGTATCCCTCAGTATTTCTCTTTTAACTCAAAGTGGACCTCCAGAGGAAATAACCACCTACCTGTCCTGAGGTCTACATACTGTACCTAGAAACACTTATGTTTACTCAGGGTGCCATTTGTGGGGGAAAGAAAAACAGAAGGGGGGTGGTGGTGGGTGAGTGTTTTCTGATCATGCACAACAAAATATAACATGCAAAAATGAAATCCCCCTTTTCAATACTATAGATATAGTGCCAGTCGGCCAGCTATGCCAAAACACTTCAATATTCAAAGGAAAGTAATCTAAAAGTGAAATGGCACATAGTGGTGTCAACATAAAACCGAGCGTTTTCAAGTCGGGGAGCGGAGTTCGCTTCGTGACAAAAACAAAATACCGAGGAAACGCTCGGGAGTGTTTTTAACCCAAACCACGATCTTTGTCCTAAACTTAACCAGTCCTTTTGGTGCCTAAACGTAACGGTCATCGCCGCACGACGCTCACTTTTTCTAGCTAAACTCCACGACCACGGCCCCTGAAAGGAGCGTCCTCTGGCGGTGCCCGTAGCCCCTCTTGGCGGCTGAACAACGGCGGCTGGTAGCCGGTGTCCCGGAGCTCTGTAGCGGCTAAATACAACCAGCAACTGTCGCTCGGATTGAATCGTTCTATATTGTTCACGTTACAGCGCTTTACTTAGTTTAAAATGCTTCTACTTTAGGGTCATTATGGTCTACTGGTGAAGTAGCATTGATCACTTTAAGGGGGGGTGGGGGGATAAATTTTTTGCCCACTGGGGATAATATAATTAACCCTTGTGTCATCTTCGGGTCAAATTTGACCCGTTTTCAAAGTTTGTTGATCAGAAATATGGGTTTCTTTCAACCAAATTAACCAAAAATAGCATGGGTGGTTCCCAATTAAGTTCTTCGCAAGTAAAATTAATGATCACTGCTTTCATAGAATTTTGGGTGTTTTATTTAATTTTATTGCATTTGTGTTCTTCCCGGGTCAATTTTGACCCGGTGGTGCAATGGGGCACTTTTGCGCTCAACAGCAGATGAACACACACACGTACATGAATGCACATGCGGAGACACACAAACACCCCCACACACATACACCCCCCACCCCCACAAACACACACATTCATACAAACAGCAGCTGAGAACTACCTCATGTAATTGATCACATTATTGTGCTTTCCAGCACATGGAAATGCACCCAAACACACACACACACACACACACACACACGGACAACAAACATGCACACGTACACGTGTGTGCGCGCGCATGCATTCACACACACACACTCACAAACACAACATACTGAAATTGGGCAATGGATCATTATGATTTTCAGGAGATGAACACACACACACGCGTGCACATGCTTGCACGCACACACACACACACACACACACACACACACACACACACACACACACACACACACACACACACACACACACACACACACACACACACACACACACAAAAAACACACACACACAAAAAAAAAACACACACAGTAGCTGAGACCTGCAAAAGATTACATTATTGTGCTTTTCAGCACATGAACGCACGCACACAAACACACACGCATGCATACACATGCCCACACACACACACGCCCACATGCACTCACTCACTCACTCACTCACTCACTCACTCACTCACTCACTCACTCACTCACTCACTCACTCACTCACTCACACACCCGTTGCAGTGGATCACACTACTGTTCTTTTCAGCAGATGAACACGCACACACACAGACACACATGTACACATGCAGACGTGTACATGCACGCACACACATGCGCACACACACACACACACACACACACACACACACACACTCAGAAACAGCTGAGACCTGCAATATATCACACTATTGAGCTGTCTTGACATAAAAATGTACACAGACACACATGCACACACAGACATGTGCGCGTACGCACACACACACACACACACACACACACACACACACACACACACACACACACACACATAAATACAAACATACAGACACAACTTCAAACTACAGTTTTGTCAACTTGTTGTTATAACACCTTTGATGTGTCTTTTCCTAAAAGGGGCCAAGTAAACTTTCCGTAAATTATTTTTTTCCTTTTTGGTAGCTCTCCTTTGTTTGTGAATCCAATTGCATTCGTTAATTTTAACCTGGGAATATAATAATTGTCACATACCAGCCATTAATCCAAACACAACTTTCTCAATATCTCAGATCTCAACTGATTTTACTCAGAAGGTAGGTATAATTTTATGTAAAGGAGGTCTGTTGACCATAAATAGAACAGAATAAGTGTAAAACTAGTTGAGATGAATTGGAATGAAGTTGAATAAAAGTGGTAACACAGATTTGAGTGATTAATTATAATTGCCTATGCTTTATAAACACACAAAGCAGATCAGGTCACTTTTTGCCCAGGAAGACACCAGGTGTGATTATTGGCTGCCATTCAAAATAATAAAATGGTTTCAAAACAGTATTTTCACCAAACTTTGACTTATACCAGTCCGTGATAACCCATCAACATATGTTCCCATTGATCTCAACTGTTAGTCAAAATAATTCATAATTTCAGCTAATTTTAACTCAGAAATTAGGTATAATTTGATATAAATGCGTTTTTTTGACCATATATAAAAAAAATAAGTGTAAAATGAGTGGTACTATGTTGGAAAGAAGTTATTAAGAAGATGTAACACAGAATTGGGTGATAATTTATACTTCATGCTTTATAAACTGGCAAAACAGACCGGGTCAATTGACAGTAAGAATGATCAGTCCGCATACAGTAAAAGCTATGAGTGTGTGTTACCTTATTTGACAGAAATCTATTAATTTGCTTGTTATTTCTGACAATTTGACAAACAAAATGTCTATTATGCTTGAGTAAATGTAACCTCAATAAACAAAACTGCTTAAAATAATATTAATATAAAAATACCACCGTTAAAATCACCAGGACAGTCCGGTACAGCCTGACTCTGGACGGTAAAACTGAGATCAGCTCTCATATTTGAAGTTTATGTTCTGCTTGTTCAACGGTTGTTAAAGATAGTTGAGAGTTGGTAAACTGCTATTAAACAAATTGGAAAGGATTTGAATTGATATTTTATTTCTCTCAGCACTGGGGCATTTTCCTTTTGGGGCTGGCTAAAACCTCTTTGGGGGGTGCGGCAAAAATTCTTCTATGCAGGAAAAACCCTGCAGACCGACTCAGAGCGGACACTCTCGCAGATGGATGTGGAGGAGACGGGCTCCGACACACACGCCGCGGACCGCTGTGGACTGGTGTCGGTCGCACAAGCGATTCCAGGGGCGTGGCTGCTTCTGTCACCGATCATGCACAGAACGCCGTGGCTGCGCCACCGTTACAAGTCCGCAGCTGCCTGCGGAACGTGGAAAGTATGTCTGAGCCTCCCAGACGATTGGTCTGCAACGGTTAATGATCTGTGAACAAGGGTCTGCTATCTCTCAGAATCCCCCCCCCTCTAAATTAGCATAACCAGTGTGTGGGTCAAGTTTAAATCTTTGTAACACAGGGGAATTATTCAGGTGTGGGGATTCTAAGAAAGAATGCTTTTGAGATGCAGCCTGGAAACTGGAGGATCCCGTGTCTTTGGAGCTTGACCCGTACTGGGAACTAAAAAGCCTCGATAACTCAGCCTTTGCTGCGTACAGTTTGATTATTCTCTGTTGAACATGTCTCTCGCAAGTCCCCAGACTTTATGAAAGTACAATAATATGGAAGTACAATAATGAATTGCTGCACGTATCCCCTTTTGATATTTGGAAAACAGATTGGGTTTTAAAGGCCAACCCCAGTCAAGTGCACATGTGTTTTGGTACGTTGTTGCCTTCAGCTCAGAGAGATGTTTAGTCCTGGGACAAAATCAATGTCCATGACACAGTCTACAGCAGTAATCCTCAAATCCAGTCCTTGGGGTCCAGAGTGTTGTTGGTTTTCCTTTTTCCCTGCTAGTTTAAATTCACCTGGCGTCCCAGTCCAAATAAATCTCCGAATAGGCGTCTAGAATGAAAACTGCCCGGTAGAATAAAAACTAAGCAACAGTCTGGACCCTGGAGACTACATTTCAGGAGCACTGGTGCACAGGCTACAAATACTTAAATAAAATGACAGCGGTTGTTATTGTTGGCAGGATTGCCTGCCTCCATCACACCAAAATGTTCCCTTTGTATCACGGCCCTGAGGCCTCATGTAGTAGCGTGCATTGTGGTGCAGATGGAGCTTCCTGAAAATATTTTCCCCATCAGCTCTTTTGTGTTGATTTTTATCATTGTCTTCTTCTCTCGATTCAGTTTATTTAAGAAAGGGACAGCGCAAATTAATAAAACGCATGATTTTAGATGGGTTAAAAATGCCTTAATTAGCCAAAAGCCTATTTTTCATCTGTAGTCCCATGGCCTTGATGTTAAAAGGGCTTTTTAAAAAATTCAAAGAAACGGGTGCCTGGGTGGCTCACCTGGGAGAGCGCGCGCCCATATACAGAGGCTCAGTCCTAGACGCAGCTGCCGCAGGTTCGGTTCCACAAGCTGAGCAGAATTTAGCACAACATAAGGCACAGCCAAGAATAGGGGTGTGACTCTTCACTGGTCTCACGACTCAATTACGATTATCCTGTCTTCGAATCAATTCGACATCCCGATGCATCGCGGTGCGTCACCTCCTCCATATTATTATATTGTTACACAGCGTTTTCATCAACTAATTCAAGCAGTCAGATATGTATGAACTCCCCTTTTTATTATATCTGCTCTTACAAAAAAGACACTTCCTGAATGTAGCGGAGTCTGAACACAGACAACAGACAAAAGGCAAAAACAGTCCGTCACCAGATCGATGCAGAACAGTCCATGTCCGCATCGTGATACATCGATGCAACTGATTAATTTCAATCGTTTTAGCTTTTATTCAGGAAGGTCTCTGTAAACAGGCCTCCTTTGTCAAAAACGGTTTCATATACATCTGCTCAAGGTTTTCAGGATTTTAACCTCTGCTCCGTACTTGTATTCCCAGGCATGCCTGTCACTCTCTGCTGCCGTTTTGTCATCACAGCTCAACTCACGGTCATTGGGTTTCGATCCAACGTGGGCTCGGAATAGTTAAGAGGGAAAGCAACATTTAACCAACGCGATAAATGAAGCCATTTTATCGCTGTAGATCCATTGGTTTTAGCGTGGTGATGGCAGGCACACATGTGCCTCAGACCATGGCAAAGACAACCTGCCTTACCAGTTGTGCATCAAGCTGGACTGTGCCACGTTTTTCCTGACCATCTGCCCTGCTTCTCACTTCGCTGAGCATTTTAATTGCCTCTGGTCGGACCACGTTGGCCACTTGTTAACACTTCCTAAAAATAGGAATGATGATGAGAGAAAACAGAGGTTTGCATCGCTTTAACCCCAGTATTGTGAAGTTCATAAGAGGGCGCACAACACGTGTCACTATGTTGGCGCTTCCAGCACTTTGAGTGCGTTCACGTTCACACGCGACTGGCCCTGGCGCTGCCTCCCTCGACTCACTGAGCCGAAAAGGACCTTCTGACCCGACTGGTGACTTTTCTTAAACTTTATTTTCATTTTCATTTCATTCTGTCTGCGTGCAGGCCGTCACACAACAAACCCTTGAGTCAGTAGTCCTATCTTAAGACCCTGTGGGTAATGGAGTCACCTTTGCCTTTTTAATGGAATTGGATCTATTCAGTTCCATTAAATTAGAGAGAGATCCATCTCCACTCTGGCTCTTTTTTTTTATTTTTTTTTACTGCCAGGGAACGCAAACATTACACATTCATGCAAAGAGACAAGCTCACACGCATGCACACGGCTGATTATTTAGCTTAATTAAAGTTGGATACGAGCCAATGACAGCGAGCGAGACAGATGTTGGACCCGGAGCCTGTTTCACAAAGGAGCTTTGACAAACTCTGAGTCTAACCCTGAACTCGGAGTTGATGTACCCTGAGATGGGAAACTCTGATTTGAGTTGGTTCAATCAACTCAGAGTAGGTTCACTCAGTGTTAAGCGCGTGCACCACCACAATAAAAAGGCTGCATGAATGGAGCCCTGATACTACGATTCACCATGGTAACAACCACAAACAAATGATGGCGACATAGTAGCTGAGAACACACTTTCTCCATCAGCTTCTTATTCTAAGTGAAGCGACCCTACTGTACATGAACACACAAGTCAATTACCATCTATAATTTGATAGGTCTGCAAATATTTTATTTTTTATTTACATAGACCATTTTTGAATAACCTTGGCTCAAGCTTTGGCAATTCTACAATGCAGATTCTCATATTGGCCAACATATCTGTGATAAACTGTAAATGATAATAACTACCATGCATATGTAGGCCAACCAGTGTGGCTTGGGTTTATTGTCTAAATTACTTTATAATTGTTATTTCTTTTTTTAAAGATTATTTTTTGGGGGGCTTTTCCCTTTATGTGACAGTGGATGGACTGGAAAGGGGGAGAAAGATGGGGGGATGACATGCAGCTGCAGGACTCAGCCAACATTGGGCGAACGCTCTTACTGGGTGAGCTAGAGGCCATATATACACAGTATATTTATATATGTTATAAATGTCATCTATATGTATGTGTTTTGTGATCATCATTATGATTGAATGAGCCGGAGTTTACTGAAGTCAGGTTTTCCTCAGCAGCAAAGCTGGACACTCTGTCCCCTTCACACAACCACTTTAACTGAGCAAGTTCATTCTGAATTCATTAATTAAAGTGACACACAGACATCCGTTGTCAGGTGAATTTACAAAAATGTCTTTCTCTGTCACGTTGATACATATTAGAAATATTCTGAAGGAAGTGCTGCACAGTATAGGCTTCAGTGATGGATACATGTTGCTCGGGGACAAAATAGTGATTTAGAAGCATGGCACTTTTTTTAGTACGGCATTTATTCCAGCTTTTAGTTTAAATCTGAATTGTTTTATCAAGATTCCAAATAATACTGTCAACTTAATTTATCTTTCTTAAAATATGTTATCCTAATCCATTTCTTCAAACATTTTGCCTTTTGGACAGTTTAGAAATCTGGTTTTAAACCTGCAAACGTCTACTTGTAACTGCTTTACATAATTGTATTTTCTTTTGCACCTTTATTATCCTAATGTATTCATCAAATCATTTTTTGTCTGAATGTTTCATTGCCTTTCTATATTTCTTACGATTGTACTTTCTGTGTCGTTGTTCTGTATTTGTCTTTGTAATCTGACTCGAGGACATTGAAAATGAGGGTCGCCCCTCAATGATCTCTCGAGGATAAATAAAGGTTTAATTTCAAAACGGTGTCAACACTATAACACTGAATATGGTGGTGGCGGGAATGTACCAGTTCATTTTTAAATAGCATTTTATTGTCAGTGATTTTTATTGACGAAGGACAATAGCAGCTGTCAACCACAATACAGTCAAATGTCAAATTAGATCAACTTTATTTCAGTGCGGAAGAGAAATTGGTGGTTAGTGGTTTTTCTAGCTGCAGTCATAAAGAAGAATATGGTTTTGTGTGTGCATTTCTGTGTTTTCACCAGGTAAATCTCCAAATCACTTATGAGCTTTCGCTTATTTCAGCCAAAGGGCACAGCAGGCTGCAAGTGGAAGATGTGCTCAGCAACGCTAACAATGCTGCCGAGCCATTTTATGAAAACTTAAAAGCACAAATGTTCCCCACATGCTGACAAGTGTCCGTTAAAGAAAAATAAACAGCTAAAATTCAAAATGTCAAAGTGTCCATTTAAGGGAGCGCCACGCTGTTATGCGCTTAGTTGTCTGGGTCCGGTTCGACACTGGTAGGAGGTAAATCTAAATAGCAGTTTGGCTTGTTAGAGTTTGGAGACGTTAGATGAGGCGTTGGCGATGCTCCGTAGAGCCAAAACATGTGCTCATTACAGAAAAGCTAGGATGGACAAACAGCTGGATACATCTCCCTCTCCCTCTGTTTCTGCGTCTCTCCATTTCTCTCACCAGCTCTCGATTCATCCCCTCATCTCTCTTCGGTCCTCCCATATGTCTGAAGTGTCACGGTCCAGTGACTTTCTCTCCTATCGTCTCCTCTCTTCAAATGTTGGCTCACATTTCTCTTCCTCATCTTGCTTTCTGTATGCTGTTGCAACTTGCGAGACATCTAACGCTAGTCGCGTGTGTGTGTGTGTGTGTGTGTGTGTGTGTGTGTGTGTGTGTGTGTGTGTGTGTGTGTGTGTGTGTGTGTGTGTGTGTGTGTGTGTGTGTGTGTGTGTGTGTGTGTGTGTGTGTGTGTGTGTGCTCTAGGTTACGTGTGTGTGCTCTAGGTTACGTGTGTGTGCTCTAGGTTACGTGTGTGTGCTCTAGGTTACGTGTGCGTGCTCTAGGTTACGTGTGCATGCTCTAGGTTGTGTGTGTGTGTTTGTGTGTGATCTAGGTTACGTGTGTGTGTGATCTAGGTTACGTGTGTGTGTGTGATCTGGAGTTACCCTGGAGGATCTGTTGTCAGTGCCTGTAAGCGATCCAAAGAGCGATTCTGATCTTCGACCTCGTTGAGCTCATCTCACTCTCACTGCTCACATGTCAACCTGCATCCATTAAACGCACATAGACATGACATTCTGCAGCGCAGGAGCTTTTCTGGAAGCACTCTTTTAGGTGTGTACTGCCATAGAAATGTAACCTCTTCGATCGCAGTCAAACAGTCCTTTTGGTTAACAAATGACTTCTGCAGCAAGGAGGTTGGTAATACTTAATGTCAATGTTCAAAGTGGAAGTGGTGAAACGGACAACACACTGCCGAACCAAAGAGGGAGATGTGGCAGTAACAATATCCTATTTTCCCTAATTCCCAACCATAAGAACGTAAATACAATCTTTGTTCCTGTTGTGTATTTTGGGCTACTTTTAAGACTTTTTTTGCAACGAAAATGCGGGGATTATGAAATCATGCAAGCCCTGCATATTTTGCGCGGAAATCGACAATTTATGCAGCGAAAGTGTGGCGTATTTGAAAAAATGCGCCCCCCACATAAATATGCAGATTTTGGCTGATTATGCGATCGCATAATCGCGTTTTTCTGGAGGGACTGAGTAATGAAACATGTCCTTTAGCTATCCTTTCATGATGTCATTATATAAGGGCTAGCACGATATGCTTCCTCAACTCATTTTTCTGATTATTCCGACACCACATGAAAGCAAGACAAATGCCCAAAATTGAAAGAATATGTGTGCACCGTGACTCGGATCTGCTCCGAAATGCAATGGGTTTATCTTTGGCCCGTGCTACGGCTTCCATGAAGTTCCATGAAAATTGGGCCAGTAGTTTTTCTGTAGTCCTGCTGACACAAACCAACACACAGACAAACCGAGCTGAAAACATGACCTCCTTGGCGGAGGTAATAAAGAGTAGATTTGATTTGCAGAAATTAGTTTTTCCCTCACAGAGAAGGCTCCGTGCTGCTGAGGAGTGCCAGTCCAGACTGATCTCATAAAGTGGCGTATGTATGACACGCCAATTCGTATGCCATTTTTGCGCGTTATTAAGACGCATAATCGCTATTTAGCGTGTTTTTCAACGCCGTTCGGCCGCCGTTGACCTACATTATGTGTGAATTTTCGCCGTAGTGAGTAGTGTGAAGGGAGGAAGGGACGTAAGTCCGCAGATGGGTAAAACACAGGACTTGCATCCAGGAGAGCCAGGATCGCGTCTTGCGTGTGCCGTTTTTCAGCCGTTTTTATTTTTTTTTATTTTTAAGCCTTCCCCAATGTTTCCTTCCTAAACCCAACCGTCGATTGTTTTCCTAAGCATGTGACGTTGGTCACCGTCGTGTTTTTGTCGTCTTTTTGTCGTCTTTTTGTCGTCTTTTTGTCGTCTTTTTGTCTTTTTCCTGTTTTTGTCGTTTTCTTGTTACTAAAGCCTTTCCCAATGTTCTTTTCCTAAACCCAACAATTGTTTTTTTCTTTTCACGCGGGACGTTCTCGCGATAACACGGCACGTGGCGACACCATGTGGTGTGTATGTTTACATCCGCTGTACAGCGTAGGCATACACGGGGGATAGCTCAAAATACGTACAGATAACACACGATTTGGCTTTAGGAAAGTGGCGTGTATGTTTACGCAAAGTCATGATGCCATGTTGGACAGTCTCCACCCTGAAATCTGACTGACCTGCATTTCTCTGTTTAAGACGTGCTGCTGTGATATCACTCACTTCTCACATGTGACAGTTGAGACACACACACACACACACACACACACACACACACACACACACACACACACACACACACACACACACACACACACACACACACACAACCTGACCAGACTCCTTGAACTGTGGGCCCCAGGGTCATAAAGATCAGGGGTCACAAACCATTTGAGCATGGGTGTCACATGCTCAAATGGTTATGCGTGCGTGCGTGCGTATGTATGTGTGCGCGCATTCGACCAGAGTGGGCCAGAGAGTACTTTAGCAGAGTCAGCAGAATCAAGTAGATGAAACTTCTTCATTACTTCATCATGTTTGTGGCCCTTCAAATAAAGTGCTGACCTGGTCCATCTTTACATTTACATTGATAAATAACACACTCTTTCTATAAAGAATATTTCCATTTTTGGAAATTTTCTTCAGACTCAATTCTGCAGACACGAAAACACTGAAATAATCAATCAGGTATTGCTTGGCTGCCTCATATACTGTACTAGTTGTTACAGTTTGATAATGTTACTCACCTAGCTATAACAGTACCTTTTTGGGGGGGGGCTTGACTTTATTACCATTCCACAAGGTCTGGCAACCCAGCCTGGCTGTCAAACTGGGCAGTTGGTAACAAAACACAGGCCAAAACACAAACAGAAATTCTGTGACGTAACAGAAATTTCAAAAGGAGAAAATACTGGCATTAGCATTGTTGTCAGAAAAGATATATCAACTTAGGATGTTTCCTTAATATCTGATGACGCATTGGGGTCATATTTTGATTAAATACAGTAAACATATTACATATTGCACCTTTTTAAGTTTAGGAAAAAGGTCGTGGTTTGGATTAAAACACTGCTGAGGAACGAACACGCCTTTCCTGGATGAAAGTATTAGAAATATAATTATAATGTACTAGATTTTGCGAGATCTTTGCATAACTTCCCGATGTAGCTGTATCCCTTCTAGCCACGACCAACTTTGACCTTGCTTTTCCGTTTCAAATCTTAAAATGCAGTTCCTGAGCCTTCTGATTTCTGCTGGTTTCGTTGCTACGCCACATCAAGCTAAACAGGAAGCAGTTCAAAAGGCTGGACCAGGAGTTTTTATATAGAGAGAGAGAAAAAGACATTTTACAGATTACTCTCAAATCTTGAACAGACTCGGCCTACAAGAAGAGAGAATCTCTTTACATGTTGCCACACATTATTTAAAGGTCCAGTGTATAACGTGTTTAGTTGTTCATTTTCAAAATCGGTGTTGCCCGTTCACAAACTTGTCCTTTTTCATGAATATTTACCACCACCATCAATTCCAGGTATTTCTTTTTGGCTTGAAATTTTAAACTTGCGTTTGCATGAACTGGGGTAGACGCTCCATATTCATGCGCCATCTTGAAATACGTTAGCCGGTAAGGGACATACAGGACATAGTGCTCCACCTTTCACGTTTTCGCAGTCACATGATTAAACTCGCAGCTGCTGCTAATGCTGCTAACTGGTATCATAGCTTCCCGGGCCCGGCAAGTTTGAAGAAGGAAACATGGAGGACCGCACGTATTCAAAATCCAAATTTCAGGAACAGGAGTCTTCTTCTTCGCCCAGAAAAAGAAAAAGGATATTGAAAAGAGCAAAGAGACCGGCTTTTTGGAAGCGTGAAGGCTACCGTAAGCTGTAATACGTACTTTGAACTGCGTGGCGCGAGAGAGTTGATCGCGATATATGATCTCAACGCTAGATGGGAGAAATTCCTACACATTGGACCTTTTAAACTGCCTTTCCAGCAGGTTAAAATTACATAGTGCTCTCACACACACAGGTTGCCTCGCTCTGCCCAGAATGTTTCTCACACACACACACACACACACACACACACACACACACACACACACACACACACACACACACACACACACACACACGTTACCTCTCTGTCGCTGTCTCTCTTTCACTCATGCTCTCTTAGCTGCAACTTGCCCACATCTCTAAATTTTCTGTTTTGTTCACATTCTCTCTCTCTCTCTCTCTCTCTCTCTCTCTCTCTCTCTCTCTCTCTCTCTCTCTCTCTCTCTCTCTCTCCTTTAACCCTGCAGCTGTCCCCCAGAGCCACAGGCTACAGCTTTAAAAGTCCTCTCCTTCCTCTTCCTGTGGTCAGCAGGTTTAGACATCCAGATTCTTGCATATATCAAACACGTTGCTGTCTTTACCTACCGATTATTACTGGCACATTCATGAAGAACTGCGATCACACCTGCGTCATTGCTGTCCTCTCATACCAGGGGTGTCAAACTCCTTTTCACTAAGGGCCACACTGGAAAAAGAGAATCCCACCAAGGGCCAGACATGTAAAGATTATTTGTTTTTGTTCAGAATTTTTGGGCCTTTCTCAGACATTTGTCACCTTTTTTGTAAATCTTTTGCTTTTTCCGACATTTTGGTTGGCTTTTTGTCGCATTTTTGTTGACGTGAAGCCCTACAAAAGTCATAAAAAGAGTTCCTTAGCCATCAGAGAATTTAGCAAGTCAAAATTTATCGTGAACCCAAATTGATATATGGACCAGATCTAAATCTGCAAGGGGCCGGATTTGGCCCGCGTGCCTTGAATTTGACACGTGTCTTATACTGTCCGGTTACTAAAAGTGAGTCCACACCTTCAAGCCAGAATCCAGAATTTCCAGTGGCCATGGTTTAATGGCCATTATGACCTGGCTCTAAAGTGAGTCCGTTGTGGATCTCAAACATTTATTGAAATCAAAATGTTGCGCTTTATTACTTGAATGCTCTTTTTTTTCAACTTAATTTCCGCAAGTAACTATTGAGGATTTACCAACAACGTGTTTGATTTCAGAAGCTTGGTTTAAATAACTGAGTAGGACCATTTATTTGAAAGGCACAGGTTGTGTTCAAAGGAGATAGTTTATTAAATAGATGAATATGATATGTGTGATCTGGTGGCTTGTGGCTCAGAGGTAGAATGGTCTCCCCTCAACCACAAGATTGGCGGTTTAATCCCAGGCTCCTTCAGCCACATGTCAAAGTGTCCCTGAACAAGACACTGAATGCCAAGTTGCTCCCCAGGATGCTGCATGTATAGCTGTCCACTGCTCCTACTACTTAGGATGAGTTAAATGCAGTAATCGAATTTCACTAGTGTGTGTGTGTGTGTGTGTGTGTGTGTGTGTGTGTGTGTGTGTGTGTGTGTGTGTGTGTGTGTGTGTGTGTGTGTGTGTGTGTGTGTGTGTGTGTGTGTGTGTGTGTGTGTGTGTGTGTGTGTGTGTGTGTGTGTGTGTAAAAAGTGTAGTATCACAAGTGTGTGCTAGTGACTATTCTGCATCTTTTCCCTCCGCTCATGACAAATACGTCGAAGAGTAGAACGGCTAAGCTAGGAATAAACTATGCTAACATGGCAAGACAGGAGCCAATTCAGCCAGTGTTCCCAGTCTTGCAACAGATGCTATAGCTGGACTTCAGGCTACTTTGGAGAAAACAATGCACGAGATGGCTCAGGTTAGTGGGATACTTAAAGAGCTACAAGAGGATGTTTCCCAAGTTAAGAGAGTACAAGCTAAAACCAGCATGGACATTACAACCATATATGAAAGACTGGACGAGGCAGACGGTCGAATTATGGACTTGGAAACTGAAAATACCAGGCTGGCCACTGAATTGCAGAAAAGAGCAAAGCATTGTGAGGAGTTGGAGAGGGCCATGCAAAATATAAGGATAGACAACTGAATCTGCGGCTGGTTGGATTGAAGGAAAAGGAGGGTGAACGTTTGAGGGAGCTAACTCGTCAGCTCATTGATAACGTTCTGGGAGTGAAGCTAGCTGACAATGAGCTACAGCGGGTGTATCGACCAGGGCCTTTTCGGACGGCAGAGGAGTCCCCTCCGCGACCGGTCGTTATGAGATTTCATTCTCTACTGGAGAGGGATCGAGTGATACCCGCTGCTAAGGGGAAATACAAGAGCAAGACTACGCTGAAATGGGAAGAGGCCAAGATCTCAATCTTTCCGGACGCGACAAAAGCCGTGGCTGAGAAGAGGAGGAAATCCACTGACGTTCTGAAGAAACTCCACGCGATGGAAATTCGATTTACACTCTCCTATCCAGCAACACTTTTCTTTACTTGGAAGGGAAAGAAAATGACTTTTGAAGACCACAAGAAAGCACTACAATTCCTTAACAAGGTGACAGAATGCGCGGAGTGACTGTGGGTAGGCTTGTTTTCTTAATGCAAACGTGCAGTCCGTGGATGACAGGACTTTCAATAGTCTAGGGCTATTATATGACGGCATCAGTGCTATTTGGTCAGTGTTTGAGAGTTAACCTGTTGTTTTTTGTGTATGTATGTATATATATATATATATATATATATATATATATATATATATATATATATATATATATATATATATATATATATATATATATATAGATTGCAAGTTATCAAAAAAGCAAAGGGTGGCTACTTTGAAGAATCTAAAATATAAGACATGTTTTCAGTTATTTCACATGCATTAAGTACATAATTCCATGTGTTCATTCATAGTTTTGATGCCTTCAGTGAGAATCTACAATGTAAATAGTCATGAAAATAAAGGAAACGCATTGAATGAGAAGGTGTGTCCAAACTTTTGGCCTGTACTGTATATGAACTGTACATACATACATACATACATACATACATACATACATACATACATATGTATATGTGTATATTTTTATTTTTTTTGAGGAGACTCTGGTTTTGCTGTACATGTGTGAACCATTTCTGTTGCTATAGGCTAGAGCTTAAATATCTGGGTTAGGAGGATTGAAAGGTAGCCATTGGATAAGCGCCTCATGGACCAGATCAGGGTAGGGGTTTCCCTCAGGAAGCTGGATGGTCGGATTTCATGGGCGACTGTGGGCAAGGATAGAGTGGTAGTGTTAATTACCCAAGGTTCGAGGGTATGTTCATCTTGGAGTGTGTTGTTGTTTGACTTTGACAGTTTATGGGCTTTTGTTTTTGAAGATGCGGTCTCCCTTGGTTTTTATTTATTTCTTTATTTTTATTTTTACCCTTGTCCCTACTGGTGGGTGGTGGCAGTATGCCACGAGGGAGCATTCGGTCTATGACTACACAGGGTAATAGTAACAGTTATACAGTGCCTTGCGAAAGTATTCGGCCCCCTTGAACGTTTCGACCTTTTGCCACATTTCAGGCCTCAAACATAAAGATATAAAACTGTAATTTTTTGTGAAGAATCAACAACAAGTGGGTCCCAATTATGAAGTGGAACGAAATTCATTGGCTATTTCAAACTTTTTTAACAAATAAAAAACTGAAAAAGTGGGGGGTGCAAAATTATTCAGCCCCTTTACTTTCAGTGCAGCAAACTCTCCCAGAAGTTCAGTGAGGGATCTCTGAATGATCCAATTGCTGACCTAAATGACTAATGATGATAAATAGAATCCAGCTGTGTGTAATCAAGTCTCCGAATAAATGCACCTGCTCTGTGATAGTCTCAGAGGTCCGTGTAAAGCGCAGAGCGCATCATGAAGAACAAGGAACACACCAGGCAGGTCCGGATATACTGTTGTGGGAGAAGTTTAAAGCCGGATTTGGATACAAAAAGATTTCCCAAGCTTTAAACATCCCAAGGAGCACTGTGCAAGCGATAATATTGAAATGGAAGGAGTATCAGACCACTACAAACTACGGAAGACCCGGCCGTCCCTCTAAACTTTCAGCTCATACAATGAGAAGACTGATCAGAGATGCAGCCAAGAGGCCCATGATCACTCTGGATGAACTGCAGAGATCTACAGCTGAGGTGGGAGACTCTGTCCATAGGACAACAATCAGTCGTATACTGCACAAATCTGGCCTTTATGGAAGAGTGGCAAGAAGAAAGCCATTTCTTAAAGATATCCATAAAAAGGTTTCGTTTAAAATGTTTGCCAAAAGCCACCTGGGAGACACACCAAACATGTGGAAGAAGGTGCTGTGGTCAGATGAAACCAAAATCGAACTTTTTGGCAACAATGCAAAACGTTATGTTTGGCGTAAAAGCAACACAGCTCATCACCCTGAACACACCATCCCCACTGTCAAACATGGTGGTGGCAGCATCATGGTTTGGGTCTGTTTTTCTTCAGCAGGGACAGGGAAGATGGTTAAAATTGATGGGAAGATGGATGGAGCCAAATACAGGACCATTCTGGAAGAAAACCTGATGGAGTCTGCAAAAGACCTGAGACTGGGACGGAGATTTGTCTTCCAACAAGACAATGATCCAAAACATAAAGCAAAATCTACAATGGAATGGTTCACAAATAAACATATCCAGGTGTTAGAATGGCCAAGTCAAAGTCCAGACCTGAATCCAATCGAGAATCTGTGGAAAGAACTGAAAACTGCTGTTCACAAACGCTCTCCATCCAACCTCACTGAGCTCGAGCTGTTTTGCAAGGAGGAATGGGCAAAAATGTCAGTCTCTCGATGTGCAAAACTGATAGACATACCCCAAGCGACTTACAGCTGTAATCGCAGCAAAAGGGTGGCGCTACAAAGTATTAACTTAAGGGGGCTGAATAATTTTGCACGCCCAATATTTCAGTTTTTTATTTGTTTAAAAGGTTTGAAATATCCAATAAATTTCGTTCCACTTCATGATTGTGTCCCACTTGTTGTTGATTCTTCACAAAAAATTACAGTTTTATATCTTTATGTTTGAGGCCTGAAATGTGGCAAAAGGTCGAAAAGTTCAAGGGGGCCGAATACTTTCGCAAGGCACTGTATTAGAGTAATTTCTTGGAATGTAAATGGGACACAGAATCCTACCAAGTTGAAAAAATGCCTGCTGTATCTTAAATCAAGGCAGGCAGATGTGGGACTTTTACAGGAGACTCATGTGAGAAACTCAGAAGCTTTGAAACTCCAAAGGGGCTCGGAGTTGGCCATGTCTTTCATAGCTCATTTGATAGTAAGAAATGAGATGTTGCAATACTTGTACACAAGAAATTGAAGTTTGTTTTGCTTAAGGATTACAAAGATGACGAAGGGAGGGTTGTCTGTATTGAATCTGTAATCAGTGGAAGGAAAATTAACATATGTAATATCTATGCCCCATATAGGATGAACCTGAATTTTTTCACAAAACCAATGCACTTCTTGAGACATTGGATGATGGATGTACAATAGTTGGAGGGGACTTCAATCAGACGCGAGACCCTGTATTGGATAGATCTAAGTATTCTCAGACACCATCTAGGGGTCGAGGAGCATTGTGTCAAAAGGAGGACCTTGGTATGGTCGACATTGGGAGACTGATGAATCCTAATAAGAGGGAATATACTTTTTACTCACATAATCATAAATCACACAGTAGAATCGATTATTTTGTAATTTCTAAAGACCTGGTTGACTCAGTAATTGATAGTACAATAGGTGTCATAGCATTTACTGATCATGCAACAGTAGAGCTGTGTGTATCTATTTGCATGGAAAAAATCAAAAGTAATAGGTGGAGACTCAATGTATCTCTCTTACAAAACACAGTATTTAAACAGTCACTCTCAGAAGACCTTACAAACTTCTTTCAGATTAATACTGGTTCTATCTCAAAACTGGGCACTGTATGGGAGGCTTCAAAGGCATTTATCAGAGGCAAAATCATTGCTGAAGCATCAAAAAGGAAGAAACAAGATAGGGTGACAATCAGTCAGCTGGAGGATAAGATAAAACCAAAAGAGAGAGAACTGTCAAAAAGCTATAGTGAAGATCTGTTGAAACTGGTGTGTGAGCTGAAGTATAGCCTAAATTATATATATTGCAAAAAGGCAGAGTATGCCATGTTCAGGCTTAAGGCCAGCTTCTACGAAAGCGGAGAGAAGGCTGGCACTGTTGGCTAGACAACTAAAAAAAAATGGGAGACTGCAAGTGCAATTCCTGGTATTAAAGGAAGTATTGGAAAGATAGTTACTACAGCTAAGGAAATTAATCAGGTGTTTGTGGATTTTTACAAAACTCTCTACACATCAGATACAGTTTTTGACTGGAATTGGAAAAATGGTTTTCCAGGATCAAGCTCCCTAGTCTGTCGCCAGAACAAGTGCAACAGTTGGAAGCTCCCATTAGAGAGGAGGTGGTTTGAAAAGCCATTCAGTCATTGCAGTCAGGTAAAGCTCCAGGATTAGATGGTTTTCCTGTTGAGTATTAAAAGTTGTTTATTGATATTCTAGCGCCAGTCCTAACAAAGGTGTATTCAGAGTCATTATCAGCTGGTCAGCTGCCTAATACTCTTAATGAATCAGTCATTTTTGTCATTCTGAAGAAGGGAAAGGATTCTCTAGATCTGGCTAGCTACCGACCCATTAGTTTGGCTAATGTAGACTATAAAATTCTCACTAAAGGTCTGGCTACGCGGCTTGAAAAGATTATTCCTTATATTATAGACCCAGATCAGGTGGGTTTTGTAAAGGGAAGGTCTTCCTCTGACAATCTGAGACGTCTACTCAATTCAATTCAATTCAATTTTATTTATAGTATCAAATCATAACATAAGTTATCTCGAGACACTTTACAGATAGAGTAGGTCTAGACCACACTCTATAATTTACAAAGCCCCAACAATTCCAGTAATTCCCTCAAGAGCAAGCAGTGCGACAGTGGCGAGGAAAAACTCCCTCTTGGGAAGAAACCTCGGACAGACCCAGGCTCTTGGTAGGCGGTGTCTGACGAGCCGGTTGGGGGTGTGATGAACAGTGGCGATAGTAGTCACATTAATAATGGAACAGTGACTGGATGTAGCGGGAAGCTGCAGGGTTCAGCAGGACGCAGCATGACATTGCAGGGCATCGCTGAGCTCAGCAGGGAGTGCAGCAGGACCACGGCGACAGCTGCAACCAGGATCTTGGTGCCAACGTTCTCCAAGGAAATACACTGGGGGAAAAAAGCATAAGGACTCCGGGGAGTAAACTCCCCAGAAGCTAGGATTAGTAACAAGCATTTCTGGGACGGGCTGCACACAAATAGTAATAGTAATAGTAACAGTAATAGAAAGGGAGAGGAGAGAGCAGCTCAGTGTGTCAAAGGAAGGAAGTCCCCCGGCAGTCTAGAACTATAACAGCGTAACTATAACAGGTAACTAAGAGAGACAGGTCATAAGGAGAGGTAGCTTTTTCGGGCTTAGAACTCTCCCCCTGCCGGATCTGGCTTGGCTGGCCTGCCACCCTCTACTTTGTTATGTATTATTAATCTAACAATTATGAAGAGAAGCAGTTGGGCCAGTTAGGTGAACACTGCAACTCCTCACTCCCTAACTATAAGCTTTATCAAATAGGAGAGTTTTAAGTTCATTCTTGAATGAGGTGACAGTTTCTGCCCCCCGAACCCAGATCGGGAGCTGGTTCCATAGGAGAGGAGCCTGATAACCGAAGGCTCTAGCTACCATTCTACTTTTAGAGACTCTAGGTACCACCAGTAACTCTGCATTCTGGGAGCGCAGTGCTCTAGTGGGACAATAGGGTATTAGGAGCTCTTCTAGATATGATGGTGCTAGACCATTTAGAGCTTTGTAGGTCAAGAGAAGGACTTTAAACTCAATCCTGGATTCAACAGGAAGCCAATGCAGAGAAGCTAATACAGGAGAAATATGATCTCTTTTCTTAGTTCTTGTGAGAACCGCACGCTGCAGCATTCTGGATCAGCTGGAGAGTCTTAAGAGACTTATTTGAGCAACCTGACAGTAGGGAATTACAATAGTCCAGCCTGGAAGTAACAAATGCATGGACTAGTTTTTCAGCGTCGTTTTGAGACAGGATATTCCTAATTTTGGCAATGTTACGAAGATGAAAAAGGCTGTTCTTGAGGTTTGTTTTAGATTGGCATTAAAGGATATATCCTGATCAAAGATAACTCCTAAATTTCTAACAGTGGTGCTGGAGGCCAGGGCAACACCATCCAGAGTAGCTATATCTCTAGATAATGAAGTTCGGAGGTGTTTAGGGCCCAGCACAATAACTTCAGTTTTGTTAGGGTTTAACATCAGAAAATTATAGGTCATCCAGGATTTTATATCCTTAATGCACGCTTGAAATTTAGCTAGCTGACTGGTTTCGTCTGGTTTGATTGACAAGTATAATTGGGTGTCATCCGCATAACAGTGAAAGTTAATTGAGTGTTTTCTAATAATATTGCCTAGAGGAAGCATATATAAGGAGAATAGAATTGGTCCAAGCACTGAGCCTTGAGGAACCCCATGGCTAACTTTAGCGTACTTGGAGGATTTATCATTAACATTCACAAATTGAGATCGATCAGAGAAATAGGACCTAAACCAACTCAGAGCAATTCCTTTAATGCCAACCAAGTGTTCCAATCTCTGTAACAGGATTGAATGGTCAATAGTGTCAAATGCAGCACTAAGATCTAGTAAAACAAGAATGGAGACAAGACCTTTGTCTGCAGCAGTTAAAAGGTCGTTAGTAATTTTCACCAGTGCGACATCTTGCTTGTTCTTTCTAAATCCTGATTGAAAGTCATCAAATAAACTATTGCTATGTAGAAAATCACATAACTGATTAGCAACCACCTTCTCAAGGATCTTGGATAGAAAGGGAAGGTTAGATATAGGTCTATAGTTTGCTAAGACCTCAGGATCCAGGGTGGGTTTTTTCAGAAGAGGTTTTATCACAGCTACTTTAAATGACTGTGGTACATAACCTGTTAATAAAGACATATTGATCATATCTAGTAATGAAGTGTTAACCACAGGTAATGCTTCTTTGAGTAGTCTCGTTGGGATGGGGTCCAAGAGACAGGTAGATGGCTTAGCTGAGGATATCTTTAACATTAATTGTTGAAGGTCTATAGGATAAAAGCAGTCTAAGTATATGTCGAGACTAGTCTTTATTTCTAACGACTCTGCGTTTTAAAGGTGAACCGTTAGAAGTTGAGTGTAAAAGGTGATGAATTTTATCTCTAATTGTTGTAATTTTATCATTGAAGAAGCTCATGAAGTCATCACTACTCAGAGCTAGAGGAATAGATGGCTCAGTAGAGCTCGTGTCTGTGTCAGCCTGGCGACAATGCTGAAAAGAAACCTTGGGTTGTTTTTGTTTTCTTCTATTAGTGATGAGTAATAGTCTGATCTGGCCTTTCTTAGGGCCTTCCTATAGGTTTTGAGACTTTCTTGCCAATCCAAACGAGATTCTTCCACCTTGGTGGAACGCCACTTACATTCGAGGTCGCGAGATTTGTTTTAATTTTGCAAGTTTGGGAGTTATACCAAGGTGCTAGTTTCCTTTGCTTCATCATCTCTTTTTCAGGGGAGCGACGGAGTCTAACGGTCGTCCGTAGGCATGTTGTAACACCGTCTACAAATGCATCAATTTGAGAGGGACTGAGGTTAACATACAGGTCCTCTGTTATGTTAAGGCATGACATAGAGTCGAATGCTGTTGGAATATCTTCTTTAAATTTAGCTATAGCACTGTCAGATAAGCATCTGGTGTAGGAGCTTTTATCTAATTTAAT
This sequence comes from Perca fluviatilis, assembly GCF_010015445.1. Lineage (NCBI taxonomy): Eukaryota > Metazoa > Chordata > Actinopteri > Perciformes > Percidae > Perca > Perca fluviatilis. Next base: position 35,536,267 of record NC_053119.1, read on the forward strand.
ATAATCAGGTAGTAAGAATTCGAAAGTGATTAAAGAATGATCTGATAATACCGAATTCTCCGAAAATATTATTAAATCCTCAATTTCAATACCATATGCCAGCACAAGGTCGAGGGTGTGGTTAAAACAGGCGGCCCCTTTGTGCACACTCGACTGAAAACCCGATTGAATCCAGTAATGAGTTGAAAGCAGTACTAAGGCTGTCATTGTCAATGTCCACATGGATATTAAAATCACCTACAAGAAGTACTTGGTCTGATTTAAGGACTAAACATGATAAAAACTCTGAGAATTCAGATAAAAATCAGAATACGGACCTGGAGCCCTGTAAATAACAACGAATATAATTGGCTGTAATGTTTTCCATTTTGGATGTTGAAGATTAAGAACAAGACTTTCAAATGAGTTATAATGTAATTTAGGTTTAGGAGTAATTAACAGGCTTGCATCAAAGATGGCTGCAACTCCCCTCCTCTGCCTGAGCCTCTAGGAATTTGAGTATTAATATGGCTGGGGAGGTGGCTTCATTTAGACTAACATAGTCTTCATGGCCCAGCCAGGTTTCAGTAAGACAAAATAAATCAATTTTATTATCTGATATCAACTCGTTTACCAATACTGCTTTAGAAGACAGAGATCTAATATTTAATAGTCCACATCTAATTTTCCTATTTTGTTCTATTGCAGTCGTTTTAATTCCAATTAGGTTGTTAAGTATAGCGCATCTTTTGTTTACCTTTGATTTAACCGATCTGAGCCGGGGGACAGACACCGTGCTTATTAGACTATGAGTGGGCGACTGCTCCACCTTATGTGGCAAAACAGAGGCTGATGAACCTGTTGCTGCCTTCTCTTTAGATGCAGAGAAGGCCTTTGATAGGGTGGAGTGGCGGTTTATGATGAATGTTTTGGAGGCCTGAATCAAATGGATTAATTTGATATATGCAGAACCTAAGGCATCAGTGCTGACCAATGGGGTGATTTCATCTTTCTTCAATATATCAAGAGGCGCAAAACAAAGAGACCCTCTCTCTCCACTGTTTGTTTTATTTCTTGAGCCACTTGCAATTGCGATCAGATCAGATACAAGCATATGGGGGGTAAGAGTGGGGGGAAGGGAGCATAAACTGTTGCTTTATGCAGACAACCTCCTTTGGCTGTCTGTAGATCCTGTCTCCTCAGCTCCCAGGCTCTTGGAGATTATGAGAACCTTCTCTGAAATATCAGGCTATAAGATTAATTGGCATAAGTCTGAAGTAATGCCAGTGTCTAGATAGAACCTGTCTACCAACAGTAAATAATGCACTTCAATTTAAGTGGATAGATTCAGGTATGCAGCATCTTGGGATTTGTCTTACTCCAGCTGTCAACGACATGGTACAGGCTAATTTTTTTCCATTGCTTCAGCATATAAAGGCTAACCTGGATAAGTGGAAACTGATCAACATTAGTTTATGTGGGAAAGTAAACACTATTAAAATGATAGTTGCTCCACAGGTGAATTACATATCCATGATGCTGCCGTTGACTGTCCCAGAATCTTTTTTTAAGCAGTACAATAACATAATTAGAGACTTTCTGTGGAATGGCAAGAAGTCCCCGTATAAAGCTTGAAAAGTTATATACAACCAGAAACAAGGGGGGGTGGATTTGCCCAATGTGGAGCTATACTGAACAGCTTTTGAGGTATTTAAAATGGCTAAGCACTGGTGTGGTGAGAGTTCAGCTCAGAGTTGGTTGGATATAGAGAGGGAACTGGTGTCTCCATTTGGGACTATTGAGGCTTTGTCACAAGCTTTTAAGAAGATGAGACATCCAAACCCAATTCTGCAGTATTCTAGGGAGACTTGGGCAAAAGGGCATAAGCAACTGCATATATCCCAATATAAATCCCTTAATCAAAGCAAATGTAATAAAGTAGAAAAGGGAACCTTTTGTATGGACCACATGGCTGAATAAAAGCATCAATAGGATTAGTGACTTGTATGTTGATGGCCTGTTTCAGTCATTTGAAGAACTCAAACAAAAGTTCTATTTGACGGATAAAGCAGACTTCTGGAAATATTTCCAGCTTAGGACCTGTGTAACTAGTATTAAAATCTCACTTGATATTGACACAAATAAGCTTCTCTGCTATTTGAAATTGCCTGAGCCTATCCGTAATGCCTCTGTTTTTTTATAAAATCATGGCAGATAGTTTGTATGATCATTCTAATCACTTGAGGTTAATATGGGAGAGGGACTTGAACTCAAACATTGAGGAAGAGGCATGGGAAAAGGTGGTGTCCAATGCAGGATGGCCGGTGAGGGATGCGATTAGCAAATTCACACATTACAAGGTTATTCACAGGTATTATTACACACCAGTCAAGCTTCATAAAATGGGATTAATGAAGGACAATCTTTGTTGGAAGTGTATGAATGTCACAGGATCCTACCTCCATCTTTTGTGGGATTGCCCCCTGGTTTTTCCTTTTTGGAAACAAATCCTAAAAACTATTGCCGATTGGTTAGCCACACCATTGCCAGAGTGTCCCCAGCTGTGTCTGCTTGGAGATAGGTCCGTTTTGCCGCCAGAGATTTCTAAAGCAGAGTCTGCTCTGACACTAGCTGGGTTTATCACTGCAGTACGAATCATTCTTAGACACTGGAAAAGCCAAGTAAGGCCTAGTTTTATGACTGGCTGAAGTTAATGACGGATACAGCCTCATTTGAGGATCTTATTGCAAGACTGACTGATCGTAGGGGTAAATTCTACCAGGTCTGGTCTCATTTCCTGCATTTTATTCAATTTGAACTGACTAGTGCCCCATAATTAATATTATTATCAAGCCTAATTCGATCTCAGCCAACACCCCCATATTATTTTTATTTATTATTTTTTCTCTTCCTATTTCATTGTTTATTTAGGTGTATGTGTTTTAATTGTGATTGTTTTTATTTTTATTAATTTTTTTTGCCCAGATTGCTGTATAGTGTTTGTTTAGTGCTGTTATAGGTGAATTACAAAAAAAACTATGTGCACACATATTGACCAGCACACATGCACTGTACACACACTTTACACATCACATACAGTGCATTTATGGCTTTAGGCGAGCCTTCTAGGCAGGATTTTGCTGTTGACCTTGTCCAACGCAAGAGAGGGTGTGTGTGTGTGTGTGTGTGTGTGTGTGTGTGTGTGTGTGTGTGTGTGTGTGTGTGTGTGTGTGTGTGTGGTGTGTGTGTGTGTGTGTGTGTGTGTGTGTGTGTGTGTGTGTGTGTGTGTGTGTGTGTGTGTGTGTGATTATCCTTATGAGGGCCGCAGATGAATATGGTGGTAGCAGAAAGCCCAGGAGATGAGGTGATGGCATAAAGCACACACACTGGCACACAAAGGAACATCACACATGATGGGATCCGTCCATCCTTTTTGTGTCTCCACAGGGGAGGGAGGCTGGAGCAGGGCCTACTTACACTGGCTCTCATGTGGGTTCAAAATGTGCGTGTGTGTTATTGTGTCTAGATGTATGCATCTGTTTGTCTAAGTGTGTGTGTGTGTGTGTGTGTGTGTGTGTCGGTATGCTGTTATTGAATCTCATTTGCCACATTCCTCTTTGTTGCTGTTGAATCTACATGGTAATGGATTTATTAAGTTTGTCTGGCAGGGTTGTGTGTGAGCACATCAACATATAGACATACATAGTGTGTGTGTGTCTGTGTTTGTATCGTTTCTTCATCTGTGGTATGTGTACTGTGCGTTGATGTTGGTTTTGTGTGTATGAGGGTGTGTTTGCTTGCGTCGCTGTGTTGTGTACGGTTATTGTGTGTGCGTGTGTTTGTGTCCCAGGTTTTGTGGTCCGCTGAGATCAGATAAAAGGAAAGAGGCCTGTGACTGATCCACTCCTTCTGAACAAGGGAATTCGACCTCCCCTCCTTTTCCCCCCTCTCTCTCTCTCTCACTCTCTCTCTCTCCCTCCCTCACCAGCTTTGCGTCTCTCTACCTCTCTCTGTCACCCCATCTTCCCCTGTTACTGTCATTCTCTCTGTGTTTCTCTCCCTCATCGCCCTCCGTCTCCCCCTCTTTCATTCTCATTCTCTCTGAGCATATGACCCACTTTTACCACCCACATCTCTCCCTCCTTTTTTCTCTCCCTCTCACTCTCCTGAGTCCCATCTGAAGACAGCCTACCGAGAGCAAACCAGGGGACACAGAAAGCGAGACAGAGACGAAAAAGAGAAGCAGAGCTGTCTGTGTTCTGTTCGTACATCCAGTATCACCCTCCGCGATGTAGCGCCTAAAGTGTTAGCAGTCTTAACATGCGTATGAATAAATGTTCATAAATGTAGGTAAGAATGTAGGTGATGGAAAGAAGAAAAAGCACAAAAAGGCATGTCGCTCGGCCTTTGAGCCGCTGTCAGGCTCGCTGTACAAAGTGTGTGACTTTCCTTTTGTCAGAAGCTCTGTAGGTGGTTTCTTCAGAGTGCGAGTGCGGCTGGCTCACTTCTTGATTCAAATGATTTTTTTTTTCTCCTACTTTAAAATGGGAAAATGTCCTTGTGGTGGAGACATATTGACAGTTTATGCTGTAGTTGTATTCTGTGACACATGCATTAATACAGCAGCACTGACTTTTGAGTGATTACAGCCGGAGACCTAGTAAAGGATCCACCCACCTCAAGTCAGCTCACCCTCCCCTTTATTTGCAGAATGGAGTTTTGCCTCCTTTTTTAAAAGCTTTTATTCATGCAGTCCGACCAGTATCATAATGAATGAATGCAAGCATGAAGGCCCATGTTTGCAGGCCGATCTTGCGAACAAGGTACGTATTTACTTATTATGGTTTGGTAGCAACATAGCCTATTAATAACCATAAATGCGGCAAAAACCAAAGAGATGGCAGTAGATTTTAGGAAAGATCCTACTAATCGGTTCTCCCGTCTTAATCAGTGATCATGTAGTGGAGTGTGTTCAGTCCCATAAATACTTAGGGACTGTCTTGGAATACAAATTCTCATGTTGATGCGGTGTGTAAGAAAGCAAACCAGCGCTTGTACTTTTTTGGTAGGCTTCTGGAACTTTAACGTTGATGTGACACTCATGAGAAGGTTTCATTGTTGTTTGGTTAAATCACTTCTTACTTTCCCCTTTTGTAAGTTGGTAGGGTTTATTGAACTTAAATGGATAAAAAAAAAAAAAGTGTGTGGGGAAATTGCAGGTACTACTGACCAATCTCTCCAATGTATTTAAAGCGAGAGTTTTTAAGAAGGCAGATAAATTTTGGCAGATCGTAATCACCCTCTGTCACAGTCATTTCAGTTGCTCCGTCTGGCCATAGGTACTGCCTTCTCAAATACAGGACTAACCGATTAAAGCTTAGATCGGGCCCAAAAAATCAAGCCCGGCCCGACACATTAACTGTAATTATGATCCAGAGCCAGATTTAAACCAGACATTTTTTTTTTTTTTATATGTGGGCCGTTATAACTGACGCTCTCAACTACAATTCCGAGTTGTTTGAACTACAGAAATCTGTTTAGAATTATCTTAATGAATAATGCAACAAGGACGAAGCATGTAAACTGCGTTGTTTGTTTATTCGGAATGGATCGCAAATGGATCCGAATGAAGAAACGTAAAAAAAAAAAAAAAACTCCATCCGAATAGTGTGGGTAACAGATCAAGGCAGCAACATAATCAAAGCCCTGGGGGGTTTGGAGACTTTCTTGTCTCGATACTGTCCTTCGCCACGGTCTGCATGCCAACGCACTGGCCGACAACGCGCCGGATATAGGAGAGACCATATCTGCTGCTGAAGGACTCGCGAGATATCGGAAACAATCTGGCCTGGTTGCGCAATTATCGAAGACAGTGCTACAGATAGGGGAGACACGATTTAGCGCAGTTTACCTCCCACTCAAGTCAGTGCAGGACATCTACCCAGAGCTATGAGAGAAGCTGGAGAGGCATAGCTTTGTCCCCACCCAATTAGGCTAATAAAGTAATGATTAAAAAAAACACAAATGCTTGATCAAGGGCCGAGGATAGTGGCGGGAAATATCGACCCGGGTCGGGTCAAGCTTGAGCAGAGAATCTAAACTCTAACTGATTATAAAAACTAATTTGTTACTGCTGCTATACGTGCTCTCAGTGATTAATCCTTTTATTTATTGTATTTTTGTAATGATCGGATGTGTTGCTGCTGGCTGTATCACAAATTGCCCCTCAGACTACCTTGACCGTGACCTATTTTATTGCATATGTTATAACAGGTAAGATCTTTGCAAGTGAGTTACCGGTGAAGTAATGTTGTCTGAAGTTAACGGAGTTATTATGGCCGTAAGTTAGCTTATGACCCTAGGTTGTTAGCATTATATAGCTAACTTGTTAGCTAACGCTAGTGTTTGGTTCCACACATAATACATCCATAATGTCCCATCACTAACGTAGCAATCATTCATAAGTCACACACATTTAATCATGCACGCCAAAACACACATCACTTCCACTGTTTTTGATAAACATTGCAAATACTTTTAAATACTTATATTCATGGATTTCTATTGCATCAAAACAAGAAATATGTGTGTGAAATACATTTCTGAACCTTATTTTTTTATAGGCAGATGTTTCTTTTACATTTATGTACAACGATAGCTATTTTTGCGTGCGTTGAAAAATATTTTTGTGTTGGGAGTCATTTATATATAAATCCCAAAATACAATTGTGAATCCTTCTCTGTGCATTCATTCATTATGATACTGACCTGGCCCCATATTTATTATTATTCATTCAATCACATTATTGTTTATTGAAGCATGTGTAGAACAAGTTCTAAATGTGTGTGTAGGAACTGTCCGTACAAATTGATCAGCACTCGCACAACTTCACGCAATGAACAGTGACCATTCTCACCTGTTCTACATCCATCTGCTCATGCACGTTCAGGCTCATTTACATACAGAAACCTACCCAGAATGCCAAATATGGTCAACCATATCCCTTTAAAAGTCCAAGTAGCTTTAGGGCCCTATCTTGCACCCGGCGCAGCGCAAAGCAAAGCCCGACGCAAGTATCTCTGCTAGTTTAAGACTAACGCAGTTGTCAATTTCCCGTCCAGCGCCCGCCTCATTTAAAGGACAAATGCACCTGCGCCCATCATTGCGCCCATGGGCGTGCTGGTCTTACAGGGAGGTGTGTTCAGGTGCATTCTTGGCATACTGCTTTCTTGAGGCAGCGGGAAGTCAATAGCGCAGCATTTCATTGTTATTTTAACAGCAAATTAGTAAAATGCGCCTAGGCTTATGCACAGCGCGCACACTATGCTTGTTACACACACACATGGGAAGCGCAGCAGCACACAAACACGCAAAAGATAATAATAAAATATTCCGGTGCAAATCCGCCATCATAATAGCAATGCGCCAAGGTCCAAATGCGCCTGGCTTATAATGGGAATGGGAGATGACTCTGATTGGTTGGTTTATTGCATGTTACGCCCAAAACACACCAATGAATGAATGAATGAATGAATGAAGACACTAAGTACAACCCTTTTGAACCATGCGCACGGACCCTTTTTTCCGCCGTCAAACTAGCAAAAGTGGATTTGGACACGCCCTAAATGCACCTGCGCCATGCGCTTAGATCGTTAAAATAGGGCCCTTAATGTAGAGTTGTCGACAAAAGTAGCAAAAAATAAAAATAAAGACAAAAACCATCACAGACAACAAGACTAAGAAGGAGCACCCAGGGAGAAGGCGTGTTGGAAAGTGTCCCAGAATGCACCACAGCAGTGGACTTATTCCCACAAGTCTCATTTCACGTGTCCTTGCGTTGTTCCAGGCATCGTTGTGTTTCACATTGTGTTCTACGTTTCCACTACTTCCACCCTGCATGCCTGCCATACAAGCGGTCACGACAAATGAATGTGGCGAGACTGTAAGTGACGTGGCGTGCGCTTGTTGTCAGCACAATAAAATACAGCGTAATGTCCAACTATTCCCTAATGACGCTTTGTAGCTGAGAAACCGAGATCACCCCAGTAATAAATAAAAATGTTTATTGCTTGACATTTCCACAAGTGGCTTGTTCAAAGATAAATAAAGATACATCATTGGGACAGATGATTCACTTGATGTAATATGTGCGACACATAATAGACATAGGGCACAGGACCCCACTTTAATGCAATTTGTGCACATTTTTCAGAACGTAAGAAAACCAATAAATCTCTTCTTGCTCCAGTTTGTTGTGAAATGCCAAAACGGAGAGGAAGGAACAGATGTGGTTTCAGATTTAGCCGGCTTAGTGCTTAGAAGGCATGACCCTGCTATTCTTTCTTTTTTTTAAAACATGAATCATCGTATGACTCTTCTCACTCGGTCTTATGATCCTTGAACTGCAGATTTTGTCCAAATATTTTCTCATTTGGGAGCAGCAAAGACTGCTAAGTGGTGTTTATGAAGAGAAGTGTCAGTCTCAGAGGCCAAGATTGATTTATTCATATTAAATAACATGGCTTTGAATAGACCACAGTGCTGATATGTGATAAATATGTATTTTTGCTCATTTTGTGTATTTTCTTGCATTCTGTCACATCAATCTGGATTTTAATCTTTTGTTTTCTTGTTAGTGTAGGTGAAAATTGCTCATACTGCTCAAATGTTTTAATGCTGTTTAGTCCCTCCCCCTATTTTCTCATTACCTGCCAAACAGCAGAGAGAGGTAAAGGGGTCTACTTTCTGTCTCCCCTCTCCATTAGTCTATTAGTATTCAGGATGTGTTGCCTGCCTGCTGCCTGCCACTCATTCCCCAGACAGCGAATCAGCCGGCGTTGATTAATTTCAGCCTATTAGCACCCCTCGTTCCCCTCCCCTGGCTCCGCCCAGGTTAAATCCCTGTGCACACCCGCGTGCACGCTTGCAGGCGGGGGGTTCTGCTGGGTGAGCGATGGCAGAGAGGTTGCCAGGGAGCCAGTTGTTGTCAGAAGGATATTAATGAGTGTGCTGCTCTGGCCCTAAGAGTGTGTGTGTGTGTGTGTGTGTGTGTGTGTGTGTGTGTGTGTGTGTGTGTGTGTGTGTGTGTGTGTGTGTGTGTGTGTGTGTGTGTGTGTGTGTGTGTGTGTGTGTGTGTGTTTACGTGTGTCTAGGTGTACGTCTTCAGTTTTGGTGGCCAAGTGAAGGCAGGTCAGGTGTGTGTGTGTGTGTGTGTGTGTGTGTGTGTGCTGTAGAATAAGATGTTTGTTGTTTGGTGTGTGTGTATGTTCAAACATGCTAGCACATGTCCGTCAGTCTTATACATACATGCTTGTAGGGCAGTTTTTGTGTCTGTTTGTAGCTGTGTGTGATATCCAGCAATGCCATGGCCTGAGGGACAAGGGCTTGTGTGTGTGTGTGTGTGTGTGTGTGTGTGTGTGTGTGTGTGTGTGTGTGTGTGTGTGTGTGTGTGAAAGTCTGTGTGAGTCTGAGAGTGTGTGTACGTGCGCTCTGCGGAGGCCTGTCCTAGTTTCTATCCCCTCACCAGGGAGCCAGAGGATCCAAGGACTGACGCACATCACCTGACAGCCGCCCCACTGCTCCACGGCCCTGCACCACATGCAGTGTGTGTGTGTGTGTGTGTGTGTGTGTGTGTGTGTGTATTTGTGAGTAAAGAGAGAATGTAAAAAGAGAATTGTTTGGGATATCCATCAGTTGGAGCATCAATCTATTTGTGTGTGTGTGTGTGTGTGTGTGTGTGTGTGTGTGTGTGTGTGTGTGTGTTTGCGGCTGCAGACACAGTGAGGAAGTTGGAGAGAGTGAATTTTGGTGTACTGATCCCTTGAGGTGTGTGTGTGGCTGCAGACACAGTGAGGAAGTTGGAGAGAGTGAATTTTGGTGTACTGATATTTTGAGGTGTGTGTGTGTGTGTGTTACACCTTGGGGCAGAGTGTCACATGAGGCTCGGAAACAATTGAGCTAACTGCGCTCTACTTATCCTTAGTTTGGACCTGGATGTTGGAGCCAAAAGTGTGATTTTGATATTAACTTTTATTTTGATAAATTGTGCATAGATGCAGTGACAATTGCAGTAAACTAGGCTTGATGGGAATTGGTAATTTGTGTTAATTGATCTTGATGCGTGGCATATCGTCACAGCCTTTTGACAATCAGCTGATTGAGGTAGTGATTGCTTCAGCTGGTGTATAAAAGCCAGGACCTGTCGTTCAGTTAGTTGCCTTTTGGTTTGTAGCCATGCAGATTTTTGACCGCTGTTTCAAGTACTACACAGAACGTGATTGAGTTGAAGTTGATTTTGTTTCATCCTTTTATTTTGGCTCTGCTGTCACTGCTTGTATGTCGTCTGGTAAGGACAGTTCATTTATTCTGTGGAAAAGACAAAATCACGTTTCACAGTGATGCTTGAGTGATAACGAAAATAAACGTGAGAACAAAAAGAAGAGTCTTGTTTAAGCGCGTCGACCACGGTGCATTCCAAAGGTCAAAAAAGGGAACAAAAACGTTGTCAGATGGTTGCTCCCACACTGGACAATATGATGTGTAAACACATGAAGTTATTTCACTGGACCTGGGAAAAGCAAATCTGAAAAAAGCCATTTGTATTTCCTTTCCGTCATTTGTAACTCCTCTCTTTCGCCACGCTCTTTGTGTTTTCAGTGCAGCTGGTATTTCTCTGAATTGAGCCCTAAACTAATGGCCATTGTCAAACGTGTTTAACACCAGTTTTCACGAAGTTCCCCTATTTCTGTTGGCGCAGCTCATGGCGAGCACATCATTTTCCAGGAATGCTTCCTAATAACTTTACTGTTGCTTTTGTGTTGAGCAGCCAGCTGCAGTACATTAGCGTGACACAGTCCCAGAGAAACAATCATTCTATTTTTAAATTGCATTAGCTTCCTTTTACCACTGCAATTGCTTGTCCTGTAGATGACTTTGAAATTTACCTCAAAATAGATCACTGTACTAATACAGTTATGTTTAATGCAAACCGTTCCTTCACTGGAATGCCTCACAGGTTTCATACTGGTCCATACTGTTTTTTTGGCCATGAAATGATGCAGAGTAGCACTGGTTGTAGAATTAAGGCCTTCTTTAATGTCCTGTGAGGAGGGTCCACATTATTCAATGAAAAGGCTCAATTTTCCCAGGGATAATTTTAGGAACTGGGGCAATAAGGTTATGAGCAACAAATGAATGTATCATTAATAAATCATAGGCAATAAATCATAGTTGTTCCACATTTTAAAGCAATAGTTTTGGGAGATGCACTTTTTTTTTGCCAAGAGTTAGATGAGAAGATTAATACCAACTTCATGCCTGTGTGGTAAATATGAAGCTACCGCCAGCTGTTGGTTGGCTTAGCTTAGCATAAAGACTGGAAACAGGGGGAAAGAGCTAGCCTGGTTCTCACTAATTAACACATAACTATATATATATATATATATATATATATATATATAATCCAGAAATGCGTAACAAAACAGATTTCCCTATCATTAGTTATTTATGAGTCGTCACTATAATAATATGATAATGCAGTTTAAAAATAAACTGGTTTGTTTTATTGTCAGAACAGAGGAACATCAAAAATATATTAAAGTTCTGTAAAATAAAATGTATAAAAATACAAACTTAAGATATGAAACTTAAAGGCAACATGAGTGTTGCCAACAGGGACGTTTTAGAGTGCCCTCTGGGGTTTCGTCTGTTTCGATTTTATTTTTTAAATATTCATTTATTGGCCATTATAAATGCTGATACCGATAGTTTGGAAAATGCCTAGTATCGGCTGATAATATCGGCCTGCAGATATATCGTCTGGCTCCATCTATAGCTCATTTGTTAAATCCGGACAAACGCTGAGGATGTTTGCCAGCAGCGGTGACTTCCTTGCGTTGTCACCCAAGTTGCTTGGCAACTAGCAGAGACACCGAGACATCACTTCTCACATCCATGAAATAGTTCCACAATTCAATTTTTGTTTTTACCATAGACAGTAAAATAAATAACCAACAGATCCCGTAGCTCTGGACGGAAACCAGTGAAGAATATTAGAAGCACTTTTCCGGTGATGGCTGAGCGTTACTGTGCAGCCTCCAACTGAGAGAGACAACGTAAATGTGACGTGAGCAACCTGTCTGAAAGTTGTAAGTCTTCTGGTAGCTGTGCCAAGAGAAATCTCAATCATTCCCAATCTTGCAGAGAGGGAGAGCGTAGGTATATGTAAGGAGATAACATAGGCACAGGCTAATTATTGCTAACTAACATGCTAGTTAACATTAGTAATTAAACCTAAACAGCTAATGTAAATCGAAACTGCCTGCGAGCTTCTCCTGTACTATACGGTAATTCCTCTACTATCCGACAGTAAGTCACTTGGTTATGACACAATCGTTAGCCTATTTTTACAAAAATGTCTGCTATGTAGCCATAATGTGAGATACAAGGTAATGGAGCCTTTATATATTGTCATGTTTCTTTAGAAATAAATAATGGACAAATTGAGTCTTTTAAACGCTTCAGATGTAAAGTTATTCGCTGTCAAAGTGACGTCAAAATGAATGGCAGTCAATGGAATGCTAACGGTGGGTGAGTGCTTGTTAGCATCAAAATGGCGCCATAGGAGCTACGCGTTGTGGAGAGAGGATTACCCCGTTGGTTTATACACTTCGATCTAAAACACTTAATGGTTTTTGTTTGGATTTGTTTGATTTGAATCGCCCCCAGGGCATAAATAAAGTCATTGGAATTGAATTGAAATGAAACTAATTGCCGCGTCTTAATTAGGGATCTTTTTGAGGATTTTGATTTAGTTACTTTTGTGGTGAAGAGCTTGGTTACCGGTTTCTCTCGGTTTCCAGTCTTTAGTGATTATGTTAACAGGTATAGGGCATCAGAGCACCCATAATAAGTCTTAAACAAAAATACCTGATCATTTGCCGTGTCCAACTACAATCAATAGCGTAAACCAGTGGTTCCCAACTTGGGGTCCGGGCACCCCCAGGGGAGGCGGCAAAGATCACAGGGGGGGCGCAAGTCTTTATCTGGTTTGAGGTTGAGGTAAAAAAAATAATATTTGCACATGCTACACAAATTATGATAATACACTAGAATATATAATGTATACAAAAGTCTGTATGAAAACTATATATTTTGTTGTACCTCGTTTTTCCTGACACCACGGCATCACTATTTTATGAATGAAACGTGGCTGAGAAACGTAACCGTGCTGATAACTCCTCTGTATCAAAAAAGAAAGTAAGGCTCTATCTCGAGAGTTACCTCAACTTCGGTTTAGGTGGGGCTCAGCTTTTCTTAGACATGAGTAGGGGGTTCGCCAAGGAATAAAGGTTGGGAACCACTGGCGTAAACAATAGTTTTCGAAACATCTTTGAGTCAAACTCATTGAGAAGCTGAACTTCAGTCCACACTTGAATTAGCCGTCTGTCTCTTCGCAACTTTGATACCGTCTATCTTTTAGAAGGTGAAGGGTCACATTTGATGACCCGTAAAATATACATAATCACATATTTAAAATCTCCCAAGACCACTTCAATCCTTACCTTATGAGAGGCTGATAGCATATTCATAGTCACACAGGTCTATAGGCGCACACATTGGCAGGCCTATGTGCTTTATAAAAAAAAAAAAAAAAAAAAAAAAATGTCATGAATATCTTATAGGCTGTTAATGCTGTGTGATGCGTTCGGATCTGAACACATTAAAGTTTTAAAAGCCCATTTGACTGGCAAAGACAGAAGGGCGACGGAGACGGGGTGATGACAGACAAAAGGGCAAAAGAAAGTGAAAATAGAACAGTGGTGGTTTATATTTGGACGTTTTATAGTTTATTTCTGTAAGTGGGTGAGATCACATTTCCTGCTTGGCCTGACAGGTCAGACAAGTCTGAATAAAAGACAATTAAATAAAGGGACCGTTCAAAGAAATGTGAGCTCATGGAAGACTAAAGACATGAAACTAATAGAACTAGGAAACCCTGCAGTAAGTTACGGTGCTCTGACATATTAGATGAGCTATAGATCAGCAGTGTGTGTGTGTGTGTGTGTGTGTGTGTGTGTGTGTTTCAATAATTCAGTATCTTTTAATGTGTGGCTGAAAGGTTTTGAGTTTGACCCTCCCATCCCTCTCTCATATTGCTGACCTGCGACTTTAGAGTAGGAGTAGTTTGAGTTAGTCCCTCTCCCTCTGTCCTTTAGTTAATACTGCTGACCTATGAGTTTGGCCTTGTCCCTGCAGAGGCCTACATCCCACCTGAAACTGTGTGTGTGTGTGTGTGTGTGTGTGTGTGTGTGTGTGTGTGTGTGTGTGTGTGTGTGTGTGTGTGTGTGTGTGTGTGTGTGTGTGTGTGTGTGTGTGTGTGTGTGTGTGTGTGTGTGCTGCGTCAGCGATGGTGTTTCACATATGAGAGGTCTTGACCCCACACTCTGGAGTACACTTGTCTTCATCTGACTGATTACATATTAACACCCTGGACACACACACACACACACACACACAGACACACACACTGAGTCATTGTGGTGGTATGGTCCTTTGACCCTGGGTAAGCAGTGAGTTGTTCTCCCAGTGGGTGCAGGGACCTCACCCAGTTCAACTTCTTATCATTTCCACTCTCGTCTGCAGCCTCCTCTCCTCGATAATAACCAATGCACAGTACTCGGTGGTCAATTGTAGCTAAGTACATTTACTCAAGTACTGTAAATTTGAGGTACTTGTACTTTACGTGAGTCTTTTCTTTTCATGCCACTTTCTACTTCTACTCCGCTACATTTTAGAGAGAAATATTATACTTATTACTCCACTACATTCAACTGGCAGCTTTAGTTACTGGTTACTTTACAAATTAAGATGTTTGCACACATAACCCATGTAGTTTATAAAATGTGTTACTATAAATGCAACTACCCAACAATATTAAGTACGATTAAACACTTAGTTGATTGACAGAACTGTTTCCAGTTTCTAAAATGTGAGGATTTGTCTGCATTGAGTACTTTTAATACTTTTAAGTACATTTTAGCTGATTATACTTACATAATTGAGTAACATTTTCAATGCAGGCCCTTTACTTGTAACAGAGTATTTTTACAGTGTGGTATTAGTACTTTTACTTAAAGTGCCCATATTATGAAAAAAACATTTTCTGGGATTTGGGGTGTTCTTTTGTGTCTCTGGTGCTTCCACACACATACAAACTTTGAAAAAAATCCATCCATGCTGTTTTGAGTGAGATACGGTTTCTGAATGTGTCCTGCCTTCAGTCTCCTAGTGAGCTGTTCAAAATCGGCTGGCTAACCACAACCGTTAGCTCGTAGCGTAGCTAATGCTAGCATGCTACGTCGTTCTCAATAGCAAAGCACTGCTACAACACACACAAGTTCACCATAATCTACAAAAGAACTACTTACATGTGTGCCCTCATTTAGAAGTCTGCCAGCTAATCCTGCCTTGTAACTGACAATCAAAGATAGTACAGAAGAAGAAGATGAAAAGAGGTCTCACTCTGTAGCTAAAACAGAAACCAGGTGAAAAGAGGATCTGCAGCAGTGAGAGAGAGCTGTGCAGTACAACAAAAATATGGTGTTTTTTGAAAATTAAACCATGTAAACCTATTCTGGTACAACCTTAAAATACAGTTATGAACCTGAAAATGAGCATAATATGGGCGCTTTAACTAAAGGATCTGAATACTTGTTCCACCACTAACCGTACCCAACAATACAGTTTGTATTTTGATGATGCTGAGATAAATAAAATGGGATGTTCTTCTCGTTTGTGTCCTTGTCCTTCTTCAGGGAAGCGGCTCCAGGAGTGGGTGTGTGTGATTCTCTGCTTCTTCCTTTTCATCATCAACTTCTCCTTCCTCCTCCTGCACTTCTCCGCCGTTCACATCTACAAGATCATCCTCGGCATCGGTGAGCTGGCAGCCAGAGAGACTTTTTATCGGAGAGAATTTACCAAGCTAAGATCAAGCTTTCCTCTGTAAAGATATCGCTTTAAAACAACCTATCACAGTTACCACAAGACAGTGTGTTTTTTTTAATATATATATATATATATATATATATATATATTTTTTTTATAAATAAACCAGTGCAGTCCTACATCATTGTTCCGGTCCACATGAGGTTTTTGTAACACTTTTGTAAAATAGTGTTTTGATGTTTGCTTGCACATCTCCTAACAACCAACAGTATGTTATTCCTCTTTTCTTGTCTCTTTCTGTGTTTGTGTGCCAGTCCTGGGAATAGTGACGGCAGACTTTGCATCGGGGATGGTACACTGGGGGGCGGATACCTGGGGATCTGTGGACATCCCTGTTATTGGCAAGGTGAACACGCACGCACGCACATATATGAGTCGTCACTGTCAGTGGGAGTTTTTATTTATATATATATATATATATATATATATATATATATATATATATATATATATATATATATATATATATAATACACAACACACACACACACACACACACACACACACACACACACACACACGCACACACACAGCCTAACTGCCTAGGCTCCATTAAACAGCTTAATTTGTCATCAATTAGCTACTGTACTGTTAATAAAGGCTAATTTTCCTCACTTTCCCCTGAAATCATTATTCCCCCACAACTGAACTGGCACACATTTTCGGGGCAATGTGACAAATATTATTGTGTTGGTGCAGTCTAAATCTCTTTTTTTTAATTTTTTTATTATTATTATTAGTTTTTTTACTTTTGTTTGTTGCATTTTGCCTGTATCCCACTGTATAGAAGATGACATGACTGACTATCTGACATCCTTGGATCAGTATTATTTTACTACACATATTCTTCTCACTTACAGACACTGCTTTCCCCTAGGTTTGTGGAAGACTTAGGTGCACATGAGGCGTTAGGGTTCCTCCCTCAAGAAAATGTTACGTTTTTCAATAAAATAATGCTATTTCACATCATTTTGAACCATTACTATATCTTTTATAAAAACGTTGGAAAAGCTAGAGCAGATCATAAATAAAAAACACTCAAAAAGCTTAAAGACCAGTCCACTGGGGACAAATGATTATCACTAGATTACATTCATTCGGCTTAGGCGGTGCCAAAAACAGCTCGGGTGCTACGCCTAAGCCTTAAAATGGTAGGGACAACCCTGAAAGCCAGTTCATTTAGCTGTCATTAAGTGTTTTGCAAGAGGAACATTGCCCACTGCTTAAATTAAAATTCATCTTAGAAACCATTTGGCTGTGCCATGCAAGTGAATTTGGTAGCCACCACACACAAGGAAATGAACAATTGGTGGAAAGCGGACTCTGCTTGGGCATCAAATGTTATTCAAACTTCATTTTCACCACTGGCTTTCTTTGCTGTGTGTTTAATTCACTTGCTTAAGGTTTGGTAAATGCATTACTTTTCACACGTACAGTGAGTCTCTGGCAGCTAAATGGGATTTTTTTTTTTTTTTTTTTTTTTTTCTTGCTGTTGGAGGTTTTGTCAAAATAAAAGCTCGTAGCCAACCTACAAGTCAAGGCCTTTGAGGCAAATATGAGATTATAGTAAAGATTTGTGTGACCCAGTGATTATGGACTAGAGAGAAGATACTGTGCCGTATCCGTCTCCCCTCTCTCCTGAGGCTGCGTCACCATGGCAGCATGGTGTTTGCACCTTATCCCCCCTCCCTCCCCCCCGAGCCTCAGGACTTCCATAGTGACCTGGAAACTAAATGTCAGTGTCTCACAGAGGGATTTCCCTGTAGACCATAATGTCCATGGTCCCCAACACACACGTGGACACACACTGTGAACCTCCACAACCTCTCACCGTACAGTGCCGGAAGAGAGGGGTGTGTGTGTGTGTGTGTGTGTGTGTGTGTGTGTGTGTGTGTGTGTGTGTGTGTGTGTGTGTGTGTGTGTGTGTGTGTGTGTGTGTGTGTGTGTGTGTGTGTGTGTGTGTGTGTGTGTGTGTGTGTGTGTGTGTGTGTGTGTGTGAATGCACTACTTAATTATCATGTTAAAACAAGTTGCCTAATGCACATACCCATTTTGCCCCATTTCCCACAGCCAATTAAAGTAAAGGTTATTTTCATTTCAACCAATTAAAATCGGTGTGATCAGGTGCAGCTTGCAGATTGGTTCATGTGAACTTTGTTTTGATTGATGGGATGAGAGTTCACTGGGTGTGTGTTTCATCTCCTGTTTCTTCTGTTTATGAAATAGTCACTGATAATTAATTAGTGGAAATGTTGAAGCGTGTGTGTGTGTGTGTGTGTGTGTGTGTGTGTGTGTGTGTGTGTGTGTGTTTTGAGACCTGAAGCTTTCTAATTAGAATGTTAGTTCTCATTTGTGCTGAACCCATGTTATCATTGCTCAATTAATAATGTTGTAATACTATTCACTGATTTGATTTGATGACGTAAAATATCTCCACATGAAGGCTTACTATGAGAACATAGAAGTGTTAATAGTCTTGTATGTTACAGTATGTGCGTATTAAACACACGTAACACATGTAGTGTTTATCGTCAAACTCCTCACAATCATTCGTTTGCAGAATCCAGTTTGTAAATGTGTCACTCTGCACACAAAAGATTTTACAATTAAATGTTACAAAAATAACACAACAAACCTTAAAGGGGCTGTACTAAAAAAAAAATTGCCTCCACACAGCACTCACAGACCGTTCCCCAATACGTGAAAATATCTACGTTTGTTCACAGCCACATGCACGTGCCATCAAAACAAAGAACAGAGAAGTTTAAAAATTTCACTTTATGAGGTTTTTTTAACATTGATATGAGTTCCCCCAGCCTGCCTATGGTAGCCTGGGTAAACCCTGACGAACTTCCGGCAAATTTGAGATTTGCTCTGCAGGTCAGTCTGGCGAAGAGCCCATTCAAACCCATTTCCAATGTCCTCAAAATTGAGGCACCAATCACAACCGCTGAGGCGGGCTTTACACCAATCACGACTGTTGAGGCGGGCTTTACGCAGACGAGGATAGCGCAGCAACGGCAAGCAGCTTTTTGTTTACATTCAACATGACGGCCATGACCGGTGAGCTGCAGGTCAGTCTGACATATGGCGATTTCATGGCGGTCAACGTTACAATTAAGTGACAACATAAGTTATACGAGTTACAGTTCTCAAGGACGCACGCACGCACACACGGACAGAGAGACAGTCTCTCTTTTTTCCTTTCTCTCAACTTTTCCGCCCTGTGTGGCGCGTATCTGCAGTGCTCGCGGTGTGAAGCGCGTGTCCGTGCTATTCTTGCACATGTAGGGAACCCTGTGAATTAACCTGCAACATGTCAGCTGTTTGTACATTCTTCAGCGTGTGTGCAGAAGATAACAAGTTTGCAATATGCAACACCTGCAAGGAAAAAGTAGGGCGTGGACTTCTTATGTACTGTCTATGGGCGTGGAGGGAACCAAAAACCACAATCACGTTTTTTTTTTTTGGATATTGGATGTGAAAAGCGTCACCCAGATCATTGGTCTAATTGGTTGAAGGACTATCCAATTGCGCCCAGAGGCATTTGAGTGGCGTCCGTTGGTGACGCCCCTTTGGAAATGAACTGTCAATGAACCTTTCCCAGACCCACTCTCAGTTACAACTGAGAAGGGTCTGGTGTCAACCAGGCTATGCCTATGGTCCCCCAGTGGCTAGAAATGGCGATAGGTGTAAACCGAGCCCTGGGTATCCTGCTCTGCCTTTGAGAAAATGAAAGCTCAGATGGGCCGATCTGGAATCTTCCCTATATTGTTTGTCGTCATAAGGGGAAAGGTTACTTTCCCTTTCTCTGCTTAGCCCGCCCAGAGATTGGCAGTTGGTCAAGGCCACACCCCCACCCTCCACCTTGCCCCCCTTTCTCCTCCTCAATAGCATTTAAAGCTACAGACACAGAAATGGCACGTCCTAAGGAAAGCTCATTGTGGGACTGACTCTAGTGGCTGTAATTCTGCACCAAGGCTGAATTTCGGGAAAGAGACTTCAGATACAGTATTAGGGGACCACTAAGGCCCGTAAAAGCATCCAAAAAGCAGCATGTCATAGGACCTTTACAATTCAACAAACACAGAGGGAGTGTGACTTCATTCTCTGCTCAGGACATCCTTACTAATGTAATGGTATGTGCACCATATCTTTACATAGCAAATAGTTGTTCGCTGCTATAATAACATATTGATCAAATCAGATTATGCATCAGCACCTTCCATTGTTTTTTCCTCCAAATTTACTTTTATCACCAATGTCAAATTACAGCCAGCATTCCTCACAATCGGAGGTGTCAAAAGTATTCACATTCATTACCAAAGTAGTATAGATACTAGGGTTTAAAAAGTATCAACTCAAGCTTTTTACTCAAGTAAAAGCATAAAAGTACTGGTTTCAAAACTACTTAAAGTGTAAAAGTAATGTGGGAAAAAATTCCATTAAAGTGCCCATATTATGAAAAAAAACTTTTTCTGGGATTAGGGGTGTTATTTTGTGTCTCTGGTGCTTCCACACATACAAACTTTGAAAAAAATCCATCCATGCTGTTTTGAGTGAGATACAGTTTCTGAATGTGTCCTGCCTTCAGTCTCCGAGTGAGCTGTTCAAAATCGGCCTGGCTTGTGACGTCACAATCCGAAACGAGCTGGCTAACCACAACCGTTAGCTCGTAGCGTTAGCATGCTAACGCTAATGCTAACGCTAATGCTAACGCTAGCGTGCTGCCTCGTTCTCAATAGCAAAGCACTGCTACATCACACACAAGTTCACCATAATCTACAAAAGAACTACTTACATGTGCGCCCTCATTTAGAAGTCTCCCAGCTAATCCTGCCTTGTAACTGACCGAAGTTGGAGAAACAACCTTTCTTTTACTGTCTCTAGAGTTAACTAGCTGACATGATCACAGGCCAAAAGTTTGGACACACCTTCTCATTCAATGCGTTTCCTTTATTTTCATGACTATTTACATTGTAGATTCTCACTGAAGGCATTAAAACTATGAATGAACACATATGGAATTATGTACTTTACAAAAAAGTGTAAAATAACTGAAAACATGTCTTAAATTTTAGATTCCTCAAAGTAGCCACCCTTTGCTCTGATTACTGCTTTGCACACTCTTGGCATTCTCTTGATGAGCTTCAAGAGGTAGTCACCTGAAATGGTTTTCCAACAGTCTTGAAGGAGTTCCCAGAGATGCTTAGCACTTGTTGGCCTTTTTGCCTTCACTCTGCGGTCCAGCTCACCCCAAACCATCTCGATTGTGTTCAGGTCCGGTGACTGTGGAGGCCAGGTCATCTGGCACAGCACTCCATCACTCTCCTTCTTGGTCAAATAGCCCTTACACAGCCTGGAGGTGTGTTTGGGGTCATTGTCCTGTTGGAAAAATAAATGATGGTCAAACTAAACGCAAACCGGATGGGATGGCACGTCGCTGCAGGACGCTGTGGTAGCCGTGCTGGTTCAGTATGCCTTCAATTTTGAATAAATCCCCAACAGTGTCACCAGCAAAGCATCCCCACACCATCACACCTCCTCCTCCATGCTTCACGGTGGGAACCAAGCATGTAGAATCCATCCGTTCACCTTTTCTGCATCACACAAAGGCGGTTGGAAACAAAGATCTCACATTTGGACTCATCAGACCAAAGCACAGATTTCCACTGGTCTAATGTCCATTCCTTGTGTTTCTTGGCCCAAACAAATCTCTTCTGCTTGTTGCCTCTCCTTAGCAGTGGTTTCCTAGCAGCTACTTGACCATGAAGGCCTGATTCGCGCAGTCTCTTCTTAACAGTTGTTCTAGAGATGTGTCTGCTGCTAGAACTCTGTGTGGCATTCATCTGGTCTCTAATCTGAGCTGCTGTTAACTTGCGATTTCTGAGGCTGGTGACTCGGATGAACTTATCCTCAGCAGCAGAGGTGACTCTTGGTCTTCCTTTCCTGGGGCGGTCCTCATGTTAGCCAGTTTCGTTGTAGCGCTTGATGGTTTTTGAGACTGCACTTGGGGACACATTCAAAGTTTTCGCAATTTTCCGGACTTACTGACGTTCATTTGTTAAAGTAATGATGGCCACTCGTTTCTCTTTACTTAGTTGATTGGTTCTTGCCATAATATGAATTCTAACAGTTGTCCAGTAGGGCTGTCAGCTGTGTATCAACCTGACTTCTGCACAACGCAACTGATGGTCCCAACCCCTTTTAATAAGGGAAAAAATTCCACTAATTAACCCTGACAAGGCACACCTGGGAAGTGAAAACCATTTCAGGTGACTACCTCATGAAGCTCATTGAGAGAACAGCAAGGGTTTGCCGCGCTATCAAAAAAGCAAAGGGTGGCTACTTTGAAGAATCTAAAATATAAATATTAAATATTAAATAAAAATATTCAATGACGAACCGTTATCTGGCTGGAAGCAAAAAACACAATAACTGTTAACAACTTAATCATGAGTTGCATGCATGTACTGTATCTTAAATGTTAATATTCTATTTAATAAACTATCACTAGTTAATATCTATACCCAGGAGACTGTGAGCTTTGGAGCTCTGGGGTGGAAGTAGCTCAGTCCGTAGGGTGTGGTATGGTAGCTGAAGATGCATTCTAAGGACTTGTTCTTTTTGATTGAGCTTTAAAGTAGAATTTTTTGTCAGGCTATTATCCTATCACTGTGTCAAATCACTGTGTGCATAATGCCATGCATTTTGCTATCTAGATAACAATACAGTTTTTGTGGGCATTGTGCCCACAGTACAATAAACCATGACTATTCGATCCCTGTGGTACTGTTTTTGTTTGCCTAAGGTACTATGTGGTTTGATGTTTATTTATGGCGTGCCATTTATTGGGGTTCGGGGTAGTTACTGGGACCAAAGGCGCGGCGGCAGTCACAGATTTGCATGGTGTGTCGAACACCGTAGGAGACTTCTAATAAAGACTTTAGAAGAATAGACCTTTGCGGAGAACAGAGAGATGGCAGTAGGCTAGTGGAAAATAAAGTGTGTGTGTGTGTGTGTTTTGAGACTGAGAATAAAGCAGGCCTGTGCTCCCAGTTAAGGTTAGTTTGAATATGAAAGAGGAGCACGATGGAGAACACCTGAGGCTAATGGTCTCCGTTATAAACGTAGACCAAACATTTGAAGCCAGTGTTGCTCTTTGTTACTTGTTTGTTCTCATTTTCTTGTCGTTTTGTGTATGTATGTACTTTGTGTACATGTTTATGCTCTTACTTTGTTCCCTGTTGTTGTTGTCTTTTTAAAGATGTGGCTCAGATTCTACAATAGACACCATGTAGAACCATTAATGCAGACACATAACACAACACAGCCTCCATACCTTCACCACAAGGGGATACCTAACAGTCATTAGAGGCTGCTGCTTTGGTGTCATACATAATATTTCCAGCAGTGAAGGCCACAGAGCAGTAACAGCTACCAGTGGAAACTGCATTTTCCATCCATTTAAAGTCATTGGCTTAGTATGGCCGGTATTGTCTCCAGGATCTGAGGGGAAAAATTATGCCACCAATGTCACAGAAAGTACATTTAAAGGTAGAGTCTGTGATTCTAATCCTGTACACTTCTTGTCAAATTTAGCCAATATCTCGGATACTTCCCAGGATCTTAAATTGCATCCACAATTCCTCCACTTGCTTCCCTTCCTCGCGTCTTAGTCCGTCCCACCGAGGAAGCATGGCGGCCGGGAGACGTGAGGAAATCATGCGAGGAGAGAGGAAACAAGGAAATGTGTTTTTAGAGGGATTAGAAGTTCTTTCCTCGGACACGTTCACCAGCTGTATGGGCGTTTAAGAGTTTGCAACGACTTTCAGCCGCACGTAGGGCTGGGCGATATGGAGAAAATCATATCTCACAATATGGGGTGGGCATCATTTGGATTTTAACAATTGTGATTCCAATTCCGATTCTTCCTTTCGATTCCGGTTCTTATCGATTCTCGATTCCGATTCTTTGAGGGGCGGAGTTGAAATGGGTCACATGCCTATTTTCACAAATAAGAGGAAAGTTTTATTTCGATTCAATGGTGGTTTGCAGTTTTACAGTGCTTTTTCAATGTAAAATAAGCCACACTAGAGCGCTGCTTACTGTGCCCCAATCCAATGCTGCAACACAACAAAACTGGAGAAAAGTACACCCTATTGACATAGTGTCACAAACACTGTCACAAAGTGACTTACAAAGTGTTGTGCGCAGTGGTCTATCGGCCTCCCAAATATAATAAGGATTTTTTAAATGACTTTGCCGTTTTTTTGGCTGACATCATGCCTAAATATGACCATGTCCTTATTGTTGGGGATTTTAACATCCATGTGTGTTGTCCTGATAAGCCAATGGCAAAAGAATTCTTATATCTTATTGACTCTTTTAACCTTGTGCAATATGTGTCGCCCCCCCACACATGAACACGGGCATACATACTTGATCTTGTCCTATCCTTTGGTCTGCCTCTTATTAACTTGAGAGATCTGTGGACGCAGTGTTTTCTGACCACATGCCTGTATTATTTGAGTCTGTAATTGCTTTTAATACTTTTA
This sequence comes from Perca fluviatilis, assembly GCF_010015445.1. Taxonomy (NCBI): domain Eukaryota; kingdom Metazoa; phylum Chordata; class Actinopteri; order Perciformes; family Percidae; genus Perca; species Perca fluviatilis. The sequence continues at coordinate 35,560,810 of NC_053119.1, forward strand.
AACCTCGCCCTGCTGTTAGGCGCTGTAGGATAATTAACCCTTCCACTGCTGCTCAGTTTTCATCTGTCTTCAGTCAGAATAGTGCCATACCACACTCTATCTGTAATGATCCAGAAGAGCTCAGCTTATGGTTAAACTCCACTTCTCAATTTGTTGCAGACAGGGTAGCTCCATTGAAGAGTAGGCAGCCTTAAGCAAAAACGAAGCCCTGGCTAAATGACACAGTTCGTGCTATAAGACGTGACTGCCGTAAAGCTGAGCGCAAATGGAAGAAGGACAAACTGCATGTTTCGTTTCAAATTGATGCGAGATTGCTGGCGTCATTATCAGACAATTTTGAAAGAAGCTAAAAGGAAATATTTGTCTGATATTATTCTGTCTAACTCCAACAACCCTCGTATGTTGTTCAAAACTATTGATTCTGTTCTTAACGTCCAGCACATTACCTGTGCTGACACTTCTCAGCGCTGTATGTGAACAATTTCTTCATTTTTTTACTGAGAAGGTCACTTCTATTAGGGCAAAATGACACCTACTCATGACAATTCCATTTCTGTTGTCTGTTCTGCTGTCTTCGAGAAGTTTGAACCTGTTACTCCGTTTGCGCTACAGCAGTTATTTGGCCACATGAAGCCTTCAGGTTCTCCAAATGACATTGTCCCTCCTCGACTTTTTAAGGATGTTTTCCCTACTATATGTACATCTGTTCTTGCAGTTGTCAATAGTAGCCTTTCCTCAGGCGTGGTCCCTGGAAATTTTAAACATGCAGTTGTCCATCCTTTAACTAAAAACCTGGACTCGACCTTGCAGATCTAGCCAATTTCAGGCCTATATCAAAACTACCTTTCATATCTAAAATACTGGAAAAGCTGGTTTACAGTCAACTAATGGCCTTTTGGAAGAACACGACATTCTTGAGGTCTTCCAGTCTGGTTTTAAAACCCTGCACAGCACAGAAACTGCTCTTCTAAGAGTATTTAATGATATATTTTTGCCCACTGACTCTGGTGACTGTGTTGTTTTGGTGCTTCTGGACCTAACTGCTGCATTTGACACGGTGGACCATGAAATCCTGATCTCGTTTGGAGCAGTGGGTGGGAATCAAGGGTGTAGCTCTCAGCTGGTTCAGGTCCTATGTGGAAGGTCGCGCACTTTCTGTGTCAGCTATGGTGAATCGGTGTCCTCCTCTTCTCCTCTCTCGTGTAGGGTCCCACAGGGTCTGTTTTAGGCCCTCTTCTTTTCTCACTCTATCTGCTCCCGCGTGGTACAATACTTAGGAAGCATGGCATTCTATTCCATTGCTATGCTGACGACAGCCAAATCTATGTGCCACTTAAAAGAGCAACTCTCTCAGACCACTGCTCCGAATGCCTGGATGACATAAAGGCCTGGATGGCTTCTAACTTTTTAAGTTTTAATGAAACTAAAACGGAAGTGATGGTTTTGGTGTCCACACTGGGACCCCTTCTGTCAATTTGGGTCCCTTGGCTCAATATGTCAAGCCAACCGTTACCAATTTAGGAAAAAAATTGACTCAGATATTAAGATGGACAAACAGATTGGGGCGGTGGTTTAAAGCAGGCTTTTTCAATTCACGGCAGTTAGCCAAAATAAAACCGATTCTTACTAGACAGCACTTTGAGACAGTAATGCACGCCTTTGTGACCACTCGGTTGGATTACTGCAACTCCCTGTATGTAGGCATCAGTGCTGCTTTAGTCGTCCGTCTTCAGATGGTACAAAGCGGCTGCGGCGTCTCTTAACGGGAACACATAAATATGAGCACATTACCCCCGTTTAGCCTCACTCCACTGGCTCCCCGTGTATTTTAGGATCCAATTTAAAATTAATTTACTTGTATTTAAATCCTTAAATGGTCTTGCCCCATCATACCTGTCCGACTTGCTACACCCTACATTCCGACCCGCTCACTCAGGTCAGCTGATCACGCGCCCTGAATGTTCCTAAAACTAAGCGGAAACTTAGAGGGGACCGTGCTTTTGCGGTGGCGGCTCCAAAAATGTGGAATGAGCTACCTCTGCCTATAAGACAGGCTTCTTCACTGTCTACTTTTAAATCTCTTCTTAAAACCTATCTTTTTTCCTTGGCCTTCCCCAGCAGAGGCTGACATTTTTCTGTAATTATTTTGACTGTGATACTGTTTTATGTTTAAATGTAGATGTAAATGTTTTATATTATTTTAAATTTTATCTGTACAGCACTTTGTGCAACGTTGGCTGCTTTTAAAGTGCTTTATAAATAAATTTGATTGATTGATTGATTAGGGCCTCATCTAACCATTATTTTTATTATTGATTAATGTGCTGATTATTTTTTTTTTGGTCTATGAAACTATGAAACTCAAATAGTTAAATAGTTCATAAATTCCCATTTCAACTTCCGGAGCCCAAGGTGATGTGTGCAAATGTCTTGTTTCGTTCGATCAAAACAACTCCAAAACCCAAAGATATTCAATTTACAATAATAAATGACAAAAGAAAATCTGCAAATCCTCTCATGTGAGAAGCTGGATCCAGAGAATGTTTGGCATTTTGCTTGAGAACTGACTAAAACAATTAATCAATTATCAAATAATTGCATTTTTAATTTAATTTGCAATTGTTTCGAGTGATCGACTAATCGATCAATGGACTAATTGACATCATAACTCTAAAGTTACTGGATTTCTTTCTTTGTACACTGTAGTTCCTTTGTTATGATTTGATACTATAAATAAATTGAATTGTAGTCTGCTGTGTAAAATAGACTAAATGAAAGTTATGTTGTTATGTTTCTTCTTATTATTTTTAGCGGGTCCATTGTGAAATAGCACAGTCACAATATTTACAAAATGCCTTTTTTGTAACCAACATCCCTTAATTGCATGGTGATGTTGTTATACTGTACGTAACATTCTCCCATACTGCGCACTGCTAATGCTCTTCATTAGGAATTGAATAACAATGATTTGCTTTGATTTGAATCCATAAAAGCCTTTTCACTCCCCAGTGTTAAAACTGCAACACTATCTTAAAGAGTGCTCTCCATCCTCCCAGTAGTGTTTAGAACTATTCCTTAGCGAAGCTTTGGGCCGTGCTGTTTTTTTGTCGTTGTTGAGCTTTAATTGACTCAACAAGGATTTAGCAGTCCTCTAATGACACCACTTTGAGGACAAAGTCACGCTCATTAGTTCCCAATGATGCTCGATTCACATTGAAATTTGCCAGATGTGCCTACAGTTTTTAGGGATACGTATTTGAAGATCCTTCCTCTCTGTTTCTCTTCTGCAGTCTTTTAAAAGCATCAGTACCTTTCTCTCTATGTCAATTTCCCTCTCTCTTTTTTCGTTACATCTCTGAGAAACCTATCTCCTTCAACGCTTCTCTCTAATGAGGCTGATTAGAGCGTTGAAGTAGACTTAGTTAAATGATTTAAGTCTGTTCTTTCTAAAAGGCCAGAAGAGAGAGAGAGAAAAAGGGTGACACTAAGAAGAAAGCATAGATGAAAAAACGGGCCAAAAAGAGAAACCAACAAAAAGTGAGATGAAAATACAGCATAAAGGTTATGAAGGACAACAAAAAGGGAAAAAAGAAGGGGGTGGGAGGGCGTGTCGGTCCAACCAGTGGGACAGCGCTGGTTGCTGGGGCGATGGGCGATGTGAGCCGGTGATTAACGGACGTCGTGCGAGGCGGGCCGTTAAACGGTGTGGGATTAGAGGACATGCAGCGGCCGGCGGCCCGCCGTTAACTGGGAGCGCTGACGCCGCCCCGCTCGGCACGACCTCCGCTGCTTAGCCGGCCTTTCATCTGGCTGAGGGGCTGTGGCGAGAGGAGGGCTGGGGACGGGTGAGGAGAGGTGGGGGAGGGAGAGGCAGATGGAAATGGGGATGGGGACATAATTGTGAAGATATCAACATAGATAGTTTGTGTTTGCGGTGACACCTACCTACGAGGCTCGCTGACAGTCGTGTGTGTGATCGCTTCGAACAGCTAACCCGACAATAATGAGTTTTCATGCTGATGCTTTCACGGCCACACACACACTGTGTCACACACACACACACACACACACACACTGTCACACACATACAAACAGGCGCACGGATGCACACTGTGGAAATACAGATGAAAACCTACCTTTTCTGCTTCTTCCACACAGGGAAATAAATTACCTTTATCCTGTGTGCGCGTGTGTGTGCATATCTCTTTTTGTCCTCTTTTGTGCTTTCTGAGATTCAGATTCAGTCTGTCATTTGAGACCCCCCTACTTTCACAGACAGGTGTCTGCCTCTGTGCAGTGCAGGTTGGGGTTGTGTGTCGGTGTGTGTTTGAAGCTCACATTTTCTGAGATCGTGTGTGGCGTCCATGGGTCATTTATGTGTATGAGTGTTTTTGCGCCGGCCGACTGCTGTTCTGTGGTTTATTAGGATGCTGGATATGAGCTTTGGGGTTGTGCGGGCTGCCGGGCACCGCTGTGTGTGTGTGTGTGTGTGTGTGTGTGTGTGTGTGTGTGTGTGTGTGTGTGTGTGTGTGTGTGTGTGTGTGTGTGTGTGTGTGTGTGTGTGTGTGTGTGTGTGTGTGTGTGTGTGTGTGTGTGTGCACGCACATTTGGTCAGCATTTGTGTAAAGACTGTAAACAATGCTTTTCCAGTGTTGTGTTCCAATTTATAGTGAATGTAAAGTAGTAAAACCTACCCTAGTTTTATGCCTATTGTTTTTTTATACCATCAGTTCCATTTAGTGAAGTGTGTGTGTGTGTGTGTGTGTGTGTTTAAATATATAATATGTAATATTCCTACATTAAAATGTCTGAAAACAACTATACCTATGCTATATATATTTTGAGTTGTGTATTTACTAGGGATGCACCGAATCCAGATTTTTGGGGTTTCACAGCTGAAAAAGAAACAAGAAAAGAAACATAAGGGCAGATTTGAAGGAGTTCTATTCACATCAAGCCGGTGCAAGGCTATCGGAAAACAGTGTCAATGTAGAAAAGTTAACGCCTGAACACCTACTCCAAGCCCCAAAAGTTTTAATTTTGCAGGTGTTACTTATTCTTCATTGACACTGAATTTAAATATAACACATCAGGCTGCTGCTTTAAAGTCTGTAAGGAATATTACAGAAATTCTTATTTTGTTAATTTTACAGCAAGAATCTCTCTCTGTCTTTCTGCAGGCATTTATTCGTCCATTCAGGGAGCACCACATCGATCCAACCGCCATCACTCGCCACGACTTCATTGAAACCAATGGCGACAACTGTATGATACCCATCCTTCCACTGGCTCACATGGCCTACAAGTTCCTCACATACACACCAGGTAGCATACACACAGACACACACACACACACACACACACAACTTGAGGGGAAACACTACAGGCAAAACCATCATTTTTCAGTATTGAGGTTTTGGGCTATTTTGCTTCCCCATCCAAAATACACATTTAGATGTTTATTTTACTCCACTTTGTCTTCTTGCGCCCGTAAATTTCCAACCCGTTAACACTCCCAACTCATCAAATATGGACACTTGGTCAGTGGCTTTCAGCGTCAGATACAGACGCCAAAAGCACCCTTCAGCGTCTCTATGGAACGCACCGGGCAGAGCAGCAGCTCCGCGGCGCTTTAAGGTGACGTAGTATTAGCGACAACGGTAGCGAGTAGTATAACTGGGGTTCGTGTCCCATTCTTGTCCCGCGTGTCACTGAAACATAGATTTTATAACCCCACCCACGATCTTTTCCTAAACCTAACTGTCCCGTTCTTGTGAAGCATGTCAGTTAAATGTACGCCCTGATCCAGAGCGTCAACAAGTGACGCCAATAGTCCTGACCCAGCGCATTTAGATATAACGCTAAAGGAGACTTTTAGCGTCAATAACAAACGCCAAAGGCACCTGACCAGGCGTCCTTATTTGAGGCGATGGGAGTGAGAATGTGTTGATTTCTCCTTGATTCACCAAAAGTTAGCATTAGATAATGCCTCGTTTGCATATTCAAACAAAAAAATCCGAAAACTTGTAATACAAAAATGTATATCTTAATGTAACATTTCGGCTGGGAAAGTGTCTGAATGCGTGTCAATCCCTGCTCATGGACACACATTCATTCTCCCTTGTGGGGGAGGGGCTTAGGAGACCGTTTTAGGCTTTAGCGGAAAGGGGGGAGGGACTGAGAAGTTGTCGATTTGGCTAAGAGCTGGATCTTTGCAATCCTATCTACGGCACCTTTTTAAAGGCTGTTTTCTCAAAATGCATTTTTCTCATACTCTGAGCCAGAAATCTCCACTTCAGTAGCACTGACATACACCACACTTTCCAGTTTCATTCCTATCTATATTCTAAAAGTTTTTCCTGGGGGGTTTGATCCAATATCATTCATAGCCTGATTTATGTTACATTTTAAACCTAAAAACGTGGCGAAAATTGATATTTTTATGGCTGTTGACACCATATTCTGATTTATGGAGTGTTAAAAAGAGATATCCAACATTCCCTCCTGTAAATACCTTTGACTCGGGCGCCTGGGTAGCTCACCTGAAAGAACGTGCGCCCATAAACAGAGGCTCAGTCCTCAACACAGCGGCCACGGGTTCGGTCTAGACCCGCGGCCCTTTGCTGTATTTCATTCCCCCTCTCTCTCCCCCCTTTCATGTCTAAAGCTGTCCTGTCAATAATAAAGGCCTAAAGATGCCCCAAAAAATCTTTGAAAAAAGAACACCTTAATATATCAACAATATGAAACAAGAATTTTGATGAATGTATGCAAATTAGGGCATATTTAACAAGATAACTCATAATTTGCATATTTAAACATAACATTTCAGAAAACTTGTAATACAAAATATATTTGTGTTAATGCTATTAATCAACTGGGGATGTTTCATGGTGATGTCTATTACTTAATTCCCCCCCCCCCCCATTCACCTGGGGTGTGTCCCCTTATATTCCTCTACTGGCTATGTAGCACAGAACCAGTTAAGAACATGCATGTTCCCTTTGCTTGGAGGTGTTAAACCCCTGCAGGGGCTTAAGCTATCTCACTCCCTCTGCAACAAATCAGTGGCATGTGCAGCAACATGGAGGCGATCCCTCACCGGTTTCCCACCCATGAGCACACCTAACATGCTTACAGTCAGTTCAGTTCCGTTCAAATGTAGTCGCAAAAGTTAAAAGACAAGTACAATCATAAAACATAATGCAGATGTGTGAAATGGGACACCCTGGTAAGCTATTTGAAGCTTCTGTAAAGGGGCCCAGACACTAGCAAATAATACACATTATAAATACTATCATATTATCTGGATAAAAAAGGAACAGGTATTATAAAATACCATTCATTCATCTACAAGAAAAAAAAAAAAACCTAACTACCCTAATCCTACCCTTGTATTCCATCAGTCTCATCATTGGTTAAATAGATAAAATGCAATAAACATGAACATATAACGAGTCAGAATAACGTGAGTAAGTAGAAATAAAATAAAAGGATTTCAGAGTCACAAGTTAAGAAGTCCCCAGCCATTTAGACAGGGGTCTTCAACGTTTTTTTAAGCCAAGGTAAGTCCTTACTGATAGAGAGATGGAGCAAGGACCCCCTACTACATATACTGTATAAAATGAAGTTGTATATTAAACTGGGCCTACAATTAGGTGTAGGTTTGCCTAAAGCCTTTATACATACAGTACTTTTTTTTGCATATAATACTAAGCTTTTAAAATAGCATTATAATTGTTGGTGCGATTTTATAAATAATTTTTTTTAATTTAAAAACATGCATGTGGCACAGTGAATCTTTAGGATTGCTACCTTACCAATAGGCCAGTAAGCCTATCATCAGTGGGTATTTATTTTTGATAATAATAGGTTGGCTTCATGTTAATTCAATTCAATTCAATTCAATTCAATTTTATTTATAGTATCAAATCATAACAAAAGTTATCTCGAGACACTTTACAGATAGAGTAGGTCTAGACCACACTCTGTAATTTCCAAAACCCCAACAATTACAGTAATTCCATCAAGAGCAAGCATTAGCAGTGGCTATCGCGACAGTGGCAAGGAAAAACTCCCTTTTAGGAAGAAACCTCGGCAGACCCAGACTCTTGGTAGGCGGTGTCTGACGGGCCGGTTGGGGGTGTGATGAACAGTGGCGTAACAATGTCAAGACTCATGTTAAAAATTAACAATGATTTGGATGCCCCCCCCTGCATTGACTCTGAGGACCCCCTAGGGGTCCCGGACCCCTGCTGAAGATCCCTGATTTAGAGTATCCAAGCTTTGACATATTTTAATAATAACTGCTGTCTTAGTCTCTTTTTGAAAGCAGACATTTTTATAGTCCACCTGATTCCAGACTGGAGGCCGTCTGCAGACCACACTAAAGCTTATGCATTTCAGTTTCCTTTTTTTTTTCCCGTTGATGAGATGCTTTTTCCTTGTGTCATATGTATGCGAGGGAGAGTAGATTGGAATGAAGTTACAAAGTCTGTCATTAAGCATATTTACATATTGTGAAAGATATTTAATTCAGCAAGCTTCAGAAGACTGTTACAGTCACACTGCATACTGTAAAGCTCTAAGTGTGAGTGTAAGGACTTTAGAAGGGCAGCTTGACGGGGCCACCAAAGTGTAGCAGTGACTTAGGTAGCACCAACTCTGGCTGGAGTGTGTCCACTGGTCGAGGGAGGGCACGGGGCAGTTTTTCAGGTAATCATGAGCACTGACCCTACGGGTGCAGGGCAGGAGGGGAGTTACCGGAGGAGGAAGATCAGCTGGAGAAATGGAGCAACCTGTTATTGAGAAGGGGACATCTCCACCTGTCATGTCTGCACTTCAAATTCATCCAAAAGGTCACTGATGGGCAGAGAGGAGAGAGAGGGGAGGGGGGGGGTGTGTGTGTGTGTGTGGCATCCGTTAGGTGTGGTTTTAAGGGGATGAGCTGCTCACACGTTGACGCTTTGTCTGCTGTCATGAAGGAACCAATGAGTAAGTATTTACTTACAGACACAATAAGCTGCTGACGAAAAGGAATTAAAAGGTGCAAATAGGCCCCCAGTTTACCTCTTCAACCAAGTTGTACCATGTTATGGTGGAACGTAATACATTGTAACAACATTGTAAGAAAACTAAAAACATCATTATTGTTAAAAAAAAATAACAATTTTGGATGTTCCATCAAATTATTTTATCTAATGTCATTTGGTCTGCACTTTGCAGCGATACTGTCCAAAGATAACTTAGTGCTACACTTTGGCGGCGCCCTGCAGAAAGTCTCCGTTGTGTAGGAGAGTAATAACGGCAAAGAAAGCGTCAGGGTAACCTATAGGAAGGGGTTGAGTTTTGAGAAAAACATTGTCTCAAAATTCTCCATATTTACAAATTCAATGACACGAAGGAAGATGATAAAAAGAATACGGACTGCGAATTCTGATAGAAATGGAAAGCAAGTAAGGATGTTTTTCATACATCAATAACTGGGAAAAAAAAAAAATCATGGCTGTCAACAATAGACCAAACTTCAGACACGGAAAAACGTACCTTTGCAATTAGAGCTCACATACTGTACAAACATGTACACATAAAAATGTGCAATGGATTGGGAAGTAGGGCTGGGTACCGAATTCAATACTTTTTAGGCATTGACCGAATTGCCTCTAAAGTATCAAGTATCGAAAAATGCCTCATTATTCAATACCCAATTTCAATACCTAAGTAATAATTCTAATCCGCGTCAGTGAGCCAATCAGCATGCAGCGTGCTTCTACCAAGATCTAATAATGTCTGTGATTGGCTGTCTAACGTTACACGTTACAGAGGCAGGCAGGAAAAACTCTACGTTGCGCACAGAGACAGGGCGCACGCTGAAAAATAAGAAGATTTGTTCCGTAATGTCCATCCATCCATCCATCCATCCATCCATCCATCCATCCATCCATCTTTTTCCGCTTATCCAGGGTCGGGTCGCAGCGGCAGTAATTCCAGCAGGGGACCCCAAACTTCCCTTTCCCGAGCCACATTAACCAGCTCCGACTGGGGGATCCTGAGGCGTTCCCAGGCCAGGTTGGAGATATAATCCATCCACCTAGTCCTGGGTCTTCCCCGAGGCCTCCTCCCAGCTGGACGTGTCTGGAACACCTTCCTAGGGAGGCACCCAGGCGGCATCCTTACCAGATGCCCAAACCACCTCAAATGGCTCCTTTCGACGCCAAGGAGCAGCAGCTCTACTCCTCACGGATGACTGAGCTTCTCACCCTATCTCGAAGGGAGACGCCAGCCCCCCTCCTGAGGAAACTCATTTCGGCCGCTTGTCAGTCCCTCCAGAAAAACGCGATTATGCGATCGCATAATTCAATGCATAATCAGCCAAAGTCCGCATATTTATGCGGGGGCCACATTTTTTCAAATACGCCGCATTTCATAATCCCCGCATTTTCGTTGCAAAAAAGTCACATATATCTTAGCAGAAAGTTCAAAAATGTTGCGCTTACTTCACACAAGAGCAGCCATTTCCCCCTGTTGCCATGGGAATGTTATGAAGTGACGTAATTACGCGACGTGAACATCATCGAAAAGCAGGGTGTTGGGGGAATCACTTTTTTTTTATTTTTTATTTTTCATCAAACCGCAATTTTTGCAAGTTCCTGCAATTTCAGCGCATAAAATTGCATAAATATCCCGCATGTTCCATCACATTTTTTTAAGAAAACGTGCCGCATAATCAAGGATTTTTGCCCGCAACAATCACAAAAAAACTCCTTCTCACACTCACATTTTTTCTGGAAGGACTGGCTTGTACCCTAATGTATAATGTTGTATTTTGTTTTATAAAATTGGTATCGGAAAAAGTATCGTTTAGGAACCGGTATCGAATTCACTGTACCGGTATCGAAAATATTTGAACAATACCCAGCTCTGAAGTAAATGATTGTCTGGAAGATGCAATAAAGTATTTAAAAAAAAAAAAAAAAAAAAAGAACTGGGGAAAAAAAGAGGAGCAAAGGGGAAACTTGCAAAGGTCAGCTGCTTGCCCGTAGCATGGGCCCAGCGAATTGGAGAAGATTAGAGGGGAGGGGGCAGTAGTGAGGTTCACTTGTAGGTGACATCCCCACCTGTCATGTCACACAGCGCGGCGAGTCAACAGGTCGCGGGACAGAGACGGCGAGAGACGCAGTGACATCTACACCTGTCATGTCTGCACCTTAAGAGGTCAGCGCTAAGAGTTTGCGACAGAGGGTGGGAGTGCACGGAGAAGAGAGGCAGCGAGCGCGGGTGGGGGGTGGTGGAGGGTCATGTAGCGCTTAGATGACATCTAAACCTGTCATGTCAAGCTCCTCGCAGTGTCAAGCGGTCACCAGACAAAGACGGAGACAGAGGTAGATGGGGGAAAGCTGAAAGCCGCGATGTGACATCTCCAGCTGTCATGTCTGCACGTGAACCGGGGTCAAGAGATCGCTGTTTGGACCAAAGAGAAAGAACGAGGGGGCGGAGGTAGACCGAGAGAGGACAGCTCTAAGTCGTAGCGACAGAAAGACTCAAGCGAATAGCGAGAGTTGGCCGTGTGATAGACGAGCTGTAGACTTCTGTTTGGGTTTTAGGCAGTAGACGGACAGAAACCTTTTTCCGAATGCTCTTCAAATGACAAACTGACAGCTGTAGTCGCATATGCATAATGTTATTTTGAGAATAGTTGCACTCAGCTGCTCCGGAGTCCTGACATGCTTGTCACCTGTCAGCTCACATCAACACTGACACTTCCACTTCCCTGAAACCAGTCTCTTCTTCAAAATACTCTTCTTTTTTTTTTTTTTCTTTTTTTCTTAGCTTTTAGGCTTGATAGGAAACCTGATTAAATACTTACAGTATTCCCAGCTTACAAAGATGCTTTTAGTCCACACGTTGTGCCACGTTGGAAATGAAAAAAAAAGATTTGATTACAGTATTTGGCTCCCTTTCAGCTGGGCACACTCAGAGCAAGTTCACCATGGAGGTGAAGTATTAAAATATAGTAATACACTCCATTACAGGTTTAGGTCCTGCATTATTTAAAATATCACTGGTTTATTATTACTGATGCATATATGTGTAAGCAGTATATCACTGGTGTTGGTCGAGGTGAGTTCATTTTAACTAGTTTATATCCTGTTTGGGTAGTTTAATCTGTAACAATGCCTCTAAACTATATAAGCTCTTGTTTGGTTTTGTAAATTCTTAATTTGTAAAGGCACTAGTAGTCTCGCTTTGCCAGACCTTCCTGCACCGCGCTGCGGAGGAGGGTCTGGCTAAGTCCACACAGCATTCCAGGATGGGAGAAAAACTTGTTCTGGTTTATTGGCATTTCTTTAAACCAATCACAATCGCCTTGGGCGACGCTAAGCTCCGCACAGGGCCGCTGCTAAATAGCCTCGGGAAGGAACTTGTTTTGGTGGAACGTGTGTACGTTCATAAGTTGTTTTAGTCGTGCAATAGAAAACTCGTTTGTAGAAATAGTCTAGCTAGCTGTCTGGATTTACCCTGCAGAGATCTGGGGAGCAGTTTACCATAGTCCTCAGAAATCCACCTGCGGCACCGGAGCAATCCCGGAAGAGGAACGTTGAGGATATAGACTAAGGCACTGGTAACTACAGGTGTCAATTAAAGGTCCCATGGCATGAAAATTTCACTTTATGAGGTTTTTTAACATTAATATGCGTCCCCAGCCTGCCTATGGTCCCCCAGTGGCTAGTAATGACGATAGGTGTAAACCGAGCCCTGGGTATCCTGCTCTGCCTTTGAGAAAATGAAAGTTCAGATGGGCCGATCTGAAATCTTCCCTTTATGAGGTCATAAGGGGAAAGGTTACCTCCCCTTTCTCTGCTTTGCCCGCCCAGAGAATTTGGCCAACCCATGAGAAAGAGAGAGACATCATGGCTTGCAAACAAGCGAAGCATGGCAGTGGGTCAAGGCCACACCCCCACCCTCCACCTTGCCCCCCCTCTCTCCTCTTCCATAGCATTTAAAGCTACAGACACAGAAATGGCAGGTCCTAAGGAAAGCTCATTGTGGGTCTGGCTCTAGTGGCTGTAATTCTGCACCAATGCTGAATTTCGGGAAAGAAACTTAAAAGCATCCAAAAAAGTAGCATGTCACAGGACCTTTTAATGTAGTGGAGTAAAACGTACGATATTTATCAATATCCCAGTGAAATGTGGTGGAATAGAAGTATAACGTTGCGGAGGCCTATATAAAAGCATCCAAAAAGCAGCATGTCATGGGACCTTTAAGCAGAAACTTAGCCATGTTTCTCTCTTAAGTTGAGGTAATTAAAAGGCATGGTCATTATTTAACCCTTTAACGTCTTCCCGTCGACCATGCAACTTTTTGTTTTTCTGGTTCAAAATTTAAACATTTTTGTTGCTTTTCTACTGATGTTTTTGTCACTTTTTTCAACATTTTTGTCACTTTTTCCTAACGTTTTTTTTTTCTTATACCTTTTGATGTTTGTGTGTGTTTTTTTTTTCCCACGTTTTTGAAGCTTTTCCTGACATTTTTGTCACTTTTTTCAAAAGAAAACAAATTAAAATTCTATGAAATTGAATAAAACTTGTGAAGAGCGTTGTTGGAACCATCCACGTTTTTTTTTCTTTTTGAAAATTTGGTTGAAAGAAACGTATAGATATATATAATATATATATATATATATAATATATATATATAATATAGAAACATTTTGAAAATGGGTCAAATTTGACCCGAGGACAACAGGAGGGTTAAGAATGTATTACATTTTACGCTTAAAATTGATCTCATTCCTTTTAATCCCTGTAAAACTGCATTTGAATGGCCTCTTCTTATTGTGTAAAGTCCTGGCCCTGTTTCCTGTTTCCTTAACCACATAAAAAAAATATATATAGGCATTCCAAATGTTGTTTCGGTGTGACTTTTTCACAGAGCCAGTAAACTGCTGTCCCCTATTCTCTAACCTCCATCCGAACTCTCAACTACACCTTCATCTGAATATCACATAAGAACACGGCACACAGTCTGCCCAGTCTCAGGGCGCTACTGTAGGAATGATGTGTCGTTCTTTCAGAATATGAGAGTGGGATTGCAAAATCAAAAGGTGAGGGGGGGGAGGGGTGATTCATAGTTCAATCTGAACATCAGTAGGACTTGTACCTGCTCAATGAGGAACAGAGAGAATGAAGGGACTGATTTCCTTGTGTGATGGTACTCTTAGAGGCGTAGAGGGCTGAAGTGTCTCCCCCCCTGACTAACTTCCTTTAAAATGCCTCTTGATGCCCGCGGTGCTGAGGTGAAAGCACCGAGATGATTAAAAAAAACAGTCAAATACATTGATGTCAAATGTCTGATCTCCCCTTGGCCTTTCTTTTTTTTCTTCTTTTTGGTGAAAAAAGAAAGAAATAGTACAACCTATGTCACCATCACAACTAACAAGACATCTATATCATTCACTGTCCCATTTTACGAATACAGAAAGAAGAAAAGAAAAAACATCATGTTCCTTACATTACATTATTCTACCAGTCAAACGCTATATTGGATTGGATCAGAACCGGTGCCTTATATTCAGACAGACAACCCCTCTATTGCCATCAGGAAGGAGCCCCAGACTTGATAAAAGATATCCTCTCTCCCCATTACTCTGTAAGTGACTCGCTCATACGTAGCCATTCTTGTCATTTGTTCAGTCCATTCCCTAAAACAGCACAGAGCAGAGGACTTCCAGTGCCGCAGAATTAATCTACATCCTGTTGTAGTAGCCAGACATATCCATAGTCTTTGTCTTCCAGTCAGTGTTATTGTCTGGCAGCAGACCCACAATACACAGAGCTGGGGTATTGGTGAGTTGTAATCCGAATGGATCATTCAAGAGGGTAACAACCCTATCCCACAAATGTGCATTTTTTTCACAAGAATACAACATGTGTACCAGAGTACCCACTTCCTTCTCACACCTCCAGCATGTGTTACTGTCCTTAAGTTTTAGTTTGGCCATTTTACTGGGGGTCCAGTGGTTTCTGTTAAGTCATTTGTACAGAATAAGATGAGATTGCGCTTCACGCGAACAGTTATGCCAAGACACAACCAACTTCATCTAACTATCAGCTGAGATCTGTTCGCCCACATCATTCTCCCAGCACAATCTCAAGCCCTCCATGTGGGGTGGACGAGCCTCCTTGAAAATCTCGTAAAATTTAGGGGCTCCACATTTTTTAAATTTAGTTACCTGGACTAACTCCTGAATCCTGGTCACAGGGTCAGGGTTCTTCCCCCGAGTAGCTTTAATGCAGTGCCCAGTTTGTAGAAATTTCCAAAAGTCCTCTTGTGTAAGGTTATATTCTTGCTTAATTTCATCAAATGACCTCAATCCATTTTCGCTAAGCAAGTCACAAAGCAAGTTTAATCCAGCTTTTGCCCGTCTCTGCCGATCTCCCCCCTTGGCCTTTCTGATTTTGGCAAAAAGTGTGTTTTTTTGGAAGACATCCTGACAGTCGCTGCTTAGGCCTCCTGCACACTGCCTGCGTGTCCATTTTTATTTCGGCTCCCATGTTAACAGGTCAGAGCTTGCACACTGCCTGCGTGACACGCACGTCTCAGTCTTCTCATCTCTCCCCCTGTCTCCTCATCTCTCCCCCTTCTCCTCACCCCCCCCGTCTCCTCATCTCTTCCCCGTCTCCACATCTCTTCCTCTCTCCCCGTCTCCCTTCTCTCCTCATCTCTCCCCCTTGGTCTCTTTATCTCTCCGAGGCTCCCGCCAGCATCCTCTCTGTGGGAGTACTACGCCTTCATGCTGCCCCTCTTCATTACACTAAACAGTTTGATCAATTATTCTATTAACTTTACCCTTTTTACTTTTCT